>NW_024609880.1:101200731-101331512 GCF_016920785.2 Ixodes scapularis | reverse complement strand
TCCAAGCATAACATTACTACACTTTCTTTTAATACAAATGGTGGGTAAATATTTTTGAACACAACTTTTAAAACAGCTTTTGTTATCAAAAGCTGTTTTAACCAGGAGGTCTGCGGCACTACAGACCTCCTGGTATGGGCTCCTCGCCTTTTGTGGTGTCGCAACTCTTTTCGAGTTTAATAAATATTATTATTATTATGTGCTATAGGGAAACATAAGGTGAACGCTAAAACAAGACATCCCAGGTTTCTTCTTTTAATGATTACAAGATAACTTTAATTTTTTTGAAAAAGTTAAAAAAAAAGTTTTCAAAATATGATTTGTTCTTAGTTTATATTCCTTGTTCGAAACTGTATAAAAGAGGTACATATTTTTGCAGTTCAGACTATCCTAGCAAAATATAATTTTTGTTAACATCACACAAAACTTTACAAAAAAAAAATGGAGACGTTTTTGTACTTTATAACTTTCTTTACAAATGTCAAAAAGGTCTAGAAGCTGTTGCAATCGGCAACGGCTGCGCGGATGGCTGTTGAAATCGGCACGTCGGCCCGCCGATGGACGTCGGCGGCCTTGGTTCGTCGTCTCATGTTTCGCTCACGGGCGAGGCCCGTCGTCACGTAACTCACCGCCGAAATAACGTGACTTCGAGGCGTTTAGCCGGCCGAATGTCTGCTCTTCTTGAAACCCAAGGGAAATACCCGGGCAAGGTCAACCCAGCGGACCTCGGACCTGAACATTACGTCAAGCTCTCGCCCTGCCTGCCCCAAGACACCTGCAAGGACGACGCCTTCAAAAGAGGCTGATGCGTTGATGCATGGCGCCGTCGAGTAAGACAACCTCTTCGGTGTGGTGTGCGCGGACGTGTGACGTAACTTGGACAGGGGGTCTTTCCGAAAAGGCGTGGGTGACGAAACTGGTGCACCTCCGCGATTGGTTTCCGCCCGACTGCATGGCAACCGAAATACTTTAAAAGCACTGAGCTCACCTAACTCGGAGAGCTCACCAAGATCAAGGCTAATAGCTGCGGCTAGCTGCTGTATAGCCAGAGCTCTTTGCTCCCCTGACATGTAAATAAATGAAAGTTTTAACCATCGTCGCCTGCTGAGATTCCTGCCCGGAGCTCCGTCCGGATCTGGACCCCACCCGAGCCTGGTCCATCCTGGGGACACACGTCGGCCGCGACAACTGGTGGCAGCGGTGGGATGGACTTGAGCGACGTCGGCTGTGGGGAGTGGTGAGTGCTCGACTTGGCTCATGGGGACGCCAGATTTCTAGCCGGGGTAGTCTAGGGCTGGTGGTGGGGCTGTACTCGAGCAGGGTTTTGCTGGGCAGCCATAGAGCGAGTTCAAGTCACACTCAATATGGATCTCGAGCAGCTGCGTAAGCCGGACTTGCTGTTAATGTGTGAGGAGTTGGGGATCGATGCCAGGAAAATTCAACGAAAACCACTCCTCGTGGAGGCAATCCAGGCCCTAGGCGCTGACGATAAAGAGTTGAGCGAGTGCTGGGAAATCATCAAAGAGAAGCGCGAAGCAGCTAAAGCCAAGGAAGAGCGCGAGGCGGAAGAGCGGAGGCTTCTGAGCTGAAAGCCAAAGAGGAACGCGAAGCGGCTGTGGAGATGAAGCGCTTGGAACTGGAAATGAAACGTCTCGAGATGAATCAGGCAGTGAGGGGCGTCTCGAACCCCGGCGAAGTGAAGGCTTTAAAAATTAAAGACCTAATGCAGCCCTTCAAGGTGGGTGAGGATATTGGTCTTTTTCTGGTAAATTTTGAAAGGACGTGCAACAGAATCGGGTGGTCACGTGATACATGGCCTCAGCTCTTGCTCACGTTGTTGCCTTGTGAAGCGGCACAGGTTGTCGCCAGACTTAGCCCGGAGGAGGCAGCAGACTATGACGCGGTCAAGCTCGGCCTTCAGAAAAAGTATCGCTTGTCGACGGAGGCTTTCCGGCAGCGTTTTCGGGGTGCCAGAAAAAAACCCGAAGAGTCATACATTGAGTTCGCTTACAATCTTAGGTCGAACTTGGTGGAATGGCTTAAAAGTGCGGAGGTCTACGGTAACCACGATGGCATTGTCGAGTGCTTCGGGCCCGAACAACTGTACAAGGGCATGCCGGAGGTAATGCGATACTGGGTTCAGGATAAAAATCCTGACACAACTCAAAAGGCTGCCGAGCTGGCCGAAGAGTTTGTGGCACGCCGCAGTAGCCAGAAAGACGATACCCCAGAACGTAAGTTTCCAGGAGCGCGCGGCGATTACCGCGGAAATTATTACAAGCCACGCTCCGAGGAAGACAAGAGGGAGCCGAAGGACACCGTAAAGGGCGCTCATCGGTCGAGGGCCGCGGGAGGCGGAGAGGCAGGAGAGGAGAACCATCGCGCGGAGAAACAAGGTCGGGCAGACGAAACCACAAAAAAACAATTTGAGGCGAGAAAGCCCATGCGTTGTTTCCGCTGCAACGAGACGGGTCATATGGCGGCTGGTTGCCGAAAGCCTCGGGTGGTATTTTCGTACCTTAGTAAAGATGACGAGAACGACAGGCTGCTCGAGCCTTATCTCCACGACCTCCTCGTGAACGGCGAGCCCTGCAAGGTGCTCAGGGACTGCGCCGCCACGTTGGACGTCGTGCACCCATCGCTCGTGCAAGCGGACCACTACACTGGTGAGTGTGCGTGGATACGGCAGGTCGTGGAACAGCAGAGCGTCTGTCTGCCGGTAGCCAGGGTGACGATTCAAGGTCCTTTCGGCAAACTGGAGACGGAGGCTGCGGTTTCAGCTAACCTACCACCCCAGTATCCGTACCTCTTTTCTAATAAATCGGACCAAAAACTGCGTAAAATGGGAAAGCGTTTGTTGACGGGGTAGTGATGGCACTAACTCGGTCGAAAGCGCGGGAGCTTGCTAGCCAGCTTAGATACAATGAGCAACCCGAAACCTCCGAGAACATGGTGTTGACTGGGGACGCTGGGCAGGCAAGCGAGACGCGGTCCGAACCCGACGACGAAGGGGAGGACTCTCCAGGCTCAGATGAGTCCTCAAATTGTGACGTTTTGGAAATGGTTGAGGGGCGCGTTGTTCCTCCAGTCACTTCTAGGTTGCAAAGTCTACTGAGAGTGGGGACGGCGAGTTTGCAATCGGAACAGAAGAGTGACCCCAGCCTCAAGATACTCTCTGATACAGAGAGGGAAGGGGTAGCCCGGAAAAACATTACGTTTTACGAGAAAGGGGGTCTCCTTCACCGGAAATACGAGGACAGGCGAGGAAGGGTTTATGATCAACTCGTGGTGCCTTCCAAGTACCGCTCCGACCTCCTGCATGTGGCGCATGAAAACCCTTGGTCAGGGCATCTCGGTATAAAGAAAACCAAAGAGCGATTACTTCAAGAGTATTATTGGCCAGGGTGTTTTCGAGATGTTAAGCTACACGTGAAGACATGTAGCGTGTGCCAGGTCGTCGGGAAGGCGAACGACAAGTGGAAGGCTCCTCTAAAACTGGTCCCGTTGATCTCTGAGCCTTTCAAGCGCCTGGTAGTGGACACGGTAGGGCCCTTGCCTGTCACTGAGTCAGGGTACAAGTACCTTCTTACAATGATTTGTCCTGCCACTAAGTTTCCGGAGGCGGTGCCTCTGAAAAGCTTGAGCTCAACGGAAGTGGTCGACGCTTTCCTGACCGTATTTGCCAGAGTAGGTTTCCCTGCGGAGCTCCAGAGCGATCAGGGTAGCGTTTTTACGAGTGCTTTGACGACGACCTTCCTTGAGCGGTGCGGTATTAAGATCATTCATAGTTCCGTCCACCACCCGCAATCAAACAGTGTGGAACGGTGGCATGCAACACTGAAACGGGTCCTCCGAGCACTGACTCATGAGCACAAGCGGGATTGGGAGCGCTGTTTGCCCGCAGCGATGTTCGCCTTGCGTTCGGCACAGCATGAATCTACGGGTTTCAGTCCCGCAGAGTTGGTGTACGGTAGAGCGCTGCGTTCTCCGATGCGTATGTTACGCGAGTGTTGGGAAGGAAGTGGAGAAGACACGACAGTTGTAGAGTACGTCCTCGAATTACTTGAACGCTTGCATGTTGCTAGAAAAATTGCCGAGGACAACATGTCGGCAGCGCAGCTCAGGGCGAAAACATGCTATGACAAAACGGCCCGTAAAAGAACGTTCAAGGTGAACGACAAGGTAATGCTTCTAAGGAGTTCAAGACAAAATAAGCTCGAAGTGCACTGGGAAGGTCCGGCAGAGGTTGTCCAGAAACTATCCGATACGAATTATGCTGTCAAAATGAAGGGGAAGCGAAAGGAAGTCAAAATTTATCACGCAAATCTAATGAAGCCATTTTTCGAACGCGAAGAAATTGCTTTCGTGACCCTGAATGCGCCGGAAGAAGAAACGCTGCAAATCCCGTCTTTAAGTGAGGCTTCTGGTACCGAGACGGTGGACGACGTTATGCGGAAGGCGGTAAATACGGAAGAGCTGAAACCTGCGCAGATTGAAGGTCTAAAACAGCTTTTGACCGAGTTCCAGGACGTCTTTTCAGACCGACCGGGTAAGACCACATGGGTCACTCATGATATCGAGCTTATATCTGACCAGCCCGCCAGGGCAAAGCCCTACCCTGCTGGAAATGGGCGATGTGAAATGAGGCCAAAATTCACATTGAACCAATGTGCAACTGTAGGTCCAGACACATTGAGCAATATGCATTTATGAAAGAAAAACCTATGTGCACCAATTGGTAATCCTTTAGGGAATTCACATTGGGCTGAATTGGTAATCCTTTAGGGAATTCACATTGGGCTGATTGCATTTATGAAACAAAAACCAATGAGCAGCAATTGGCAACAGGTACCCCAGTGCACATTGCATTGAGGGTATTTATGGGGCAAAAACCAATGAGCAGCAATTGGCAACAGGTGCTCCTGTGCACATTGGGTTGATGGTATTTATGGGGCAAAAACTAATGAGCGGCTATTGGCAACAGGCCCCCCTGTGCACATTGGATTGATGGTATTTATGGGGCGAAAACCAATAAGCGGCAATTGACGACAGGCACCCCTGTGCACATTGGGTTGATGGCATTTAGGGGGCGAAAACCAATGAGCGGTAATTGACAACAGGTGCCCCGGAGCACATTGGTTTGATGGTACCCAGTCAACCAGCAACCGTCTATTAAACATCCGAGAGATGTGTTGTTCGGACATTTAACATATCCAGTGGATATCTGCTACGATTCATCCAACATTGAAAGTATCTACTGTGCAGTGCAAAATGGTTCCCCAGAAAACGTACCACTAACACAATCTGGTTGATGCAGCTGGACATTCAGGACCATTGTAGGATGTTCAGCCTGATCCTGTGGATGTACCATGTACATACCTCAGAGATATTACCTTTCCTGGTATAGGGACCAGCCCTATGCCAGGAGGGCAAGGAAGTGCCTAAGCAGCCTTCATTTTATGCTAGCATATAGCGTGTAAACTGTCCTACAGAAAAATTTAAACGGATAAGAGTCCAATTCTTTACAAAACAAGAGCTCAGAGGGCAGATTTGCTGTATGGCCCGTGCATGCTCTCAATGTATACCTAAATGGCGCATTACAGATGTATAATGTAGCAATCAGGCCCGCAGCAGACATTCTTTATATTGAAGTTTTTTTTTCACCATCAAGCTCAGAAGCTTTACCACAGGATCAATGCGGACGACACTGACAAGGAAGGCGACACTACTGATGCTGACTCGTTTTAGTGAGGTGGACCTCGCCACATGCGAGAGAACTGAAATACGGGACACAAACATTGTCATAAGCTATGACGAACGGCCTTGAGGAATTGACTACTGAAGTCTAAGGCTTCAGTAGTCATATGCTCTAGTGACGAGGACACCAGAATTTTATGAGAGCTGTAGCACCGACTGCATGGCAAAAGATGCCGCTGCAGTCTTGCAGCGTAACTCTGAACGTGAGTAGCGCACTAAATTCCTGCCCAGCCTGTCAGGCATGCACATCCATTCTGTAGAAAAAGTTGCAGTGCCAAACAAATCACCATTAACTCTTTATTGTTACTGTTAGACAGACGAGCAGTGCTTGATGCTTTTAAAATAAAGTATAATTTTTGAACAATGCTGCATAGACAGCATGAGGTTTTCAAAATAAAGTATACTTACTAAACAATGCAGGATACTTTGCTTAAAAAAAATGTCTGATAAACATAATAAAAAGCTCAGCACATTCAAGGCCCACTTAAGGCAGTTCACATCTCTATCTCCTGTGGTGCAGAATGTTCCTGAAAAGCAACGAAAAAATGTTACGTTAAAGATATGTGAGCAGTGGTTTACCATTCTTTGAAACAAAACTAATAAAACAGTGAAGTTCAAAGTGAAGTGACTCAAATATGCAAGAATTGGAACTGATGTAAATAAATCACAAGTATTTTATGCCTTGTTTTTAAAGCACATTCATGCTGGATGTGTGTACTGTATTGCCAACTTTTGTTTGTTAGATTTACATCAAATATCAGTGTTCTTAAAATTCGTTGTCTATGCATTCTCTTTAATCCATAATAAGGTACTATTAAATAATGAAATTTTTCCTCTTAGAGAAACACTCCAAACAAAATTTTTTTTTATTTAAAATTATTCAATACTGTTCACACCTGTAGTATTTGCTCTCAAATTAAACCAAAAAAGGTGTATTTAAAGCATTCAAATACTCTCATATAGAAATTATGCTTTGAAGAAATTGCACACCATACTTACTGTTCTAGAAAAGTTTGATTTTTGTGCTAACATCAGCTTAATAAGACCAGCTTACCATTTGAGATGACTGATGTCAGGCAGGTGCGTGGCGAAGTTAATCCGTGACCATGGTTTCTACCTTGAAGTCTTCACATTTATGGCAGCTCTGCACTGCATCTGATAAAAGAAAGCAACAGAAGTATGACACCCACAATTCCATAAATCTGGTTCCATGTGAAGCGATCTGCACTACTGTTCCAGAGATTACTTACTTATGATGCACTCAGCAAGGTGAAGGTTCCTGAATGTCAACTTTCTCTTGCGTCCTTCCCACAAAAATTTTCGCCCCAACTGGTCAGTCAGCAACCGCTTCGTGATCTGTCTCGTACAGGAAGCATAACCAGATCCACAGACTTTGCTGAGCTGTCGAACATAAAAAACATCCACATAGCAACCGCTTAGTGCAATCATAACTATTGATTGTATGTTTCTGTTTATTTTTAGTCAACCTTGGCAGGTGTTTATCGGCATCAATTTCTTCATTAAATGTGCTGCAAAAATATTCCAAAAGCCGGGAATCATAATGATAAAAAAAACTGCACCGACTTACTCAAGAAGATTAACAATTTAATCAAACGTTTTGTCTCCCATGTGGGAAACATCGTCGGTGAAATCTTGAAGCAGGAATGAGCGAAAGAAACTTCAACAGTCCTATTTAAGCAAGTCCGCATACACATTGAGGAGGGGGCCACAGCTGGAGTTACAAGCTGATGAGTCATTTCGGATGAACCATGATTCTACGAACCTGCTTGGACCCCACCTTTGTTCACGCGCCAGAGTGGACGCATTCTCAAAGTCGAAACTGTGTCCCGTATTCCAACAATGGTCTACGAGTTCCGTCTTCGCTCTTGTCGCATGCGTGGCCTTTGCCATGTCCCTTTTGTGACTTTCATTTAGCTTTAAACAGCATTGAATCATCAATCCAATTCACACATGAAGTTGAACAGAACGGTGCAAAGCCTTTTCTGTATGTTAATGTGTTCCGAAATAGTACCGGTCGCTTATATACAACAGTGTACCGCAAAGCTGTGATACAGGCAACCTCTTAAGCTTTAACTCGCATCATTCTGTCGAACATAAAAGGGCTGTCGTAAAAAACCTACTACACCGGTCCGAACGCATTTCTTCTAATCCTCAATTGCGCGCTTCTGAGAAAAAAGTCAAATTTGGGGGATTTACGTGCTAAACCAACGACGGGCATCTGGCACGCCCCAGCGGAGGACTGAGGATTAATTTGGACTACCTGGGGATCTTTTGACGTGCAACCAAAAGCTCGGTTACACGGTGCCTGCTCCGCAATAAGCCTCTGCCACATGGGGATCCGTAGGCCAGCGCTCTCGCCTCGGAGCCACCGAGGCGGCTTGCGCGCTTCTGAGGATGCTGTTATTGTTGACCTGCTGATGAAGCGGAATTATCCGAAACATTTTATTGATAACACGCACAAACAGATGGGACAAAGAAGTCAGGATAATGGACAACTTAGGACAGGGCAGGCAACAATACCCTATTTGAGAGGTGCTTTTGAGTCCATTCGCAGGGCCCTCGCCCCTTTGAAGATCCGCACAGCTTTCAAACCCCACCATAAACTATGTGACTTCATTTCTAAACCTAAAGATTACGCCCCCCCAGAGTCCCAGTGCGGCGTTGTGTATAAAGTGAACTGTCTAGACTGTGACACATCCTACATTGGGGAGACAGGCTGGAAGCGCTGCACTCGCCTAAACAAACACAGCGAAGACGGAACTCGTAGACCATTGTTGGAATACGGGTCACAGTTTCGTCTTTATGCGTCCACTCTGGCGTGTGAACAAAGGTGGGGTCCACGAAGGTTGGTGGAATCATGGTTCATCTGAAGTGACTCATCAGCTTGCAACTCCAACCGCGGCCCCCTCCCCCGATGTTTATGCGGACTTGCTTAAATAATGGCGAATTCGCGTGGTTCGTTCTGCGCGCTCTTTCCGGAGCGCGCGAAATCGAGTGGTTGAAAGAGAGTGCTGTGGCCTGATCGGGTGGTTCATTCCGAGGGCGCCTCTCCCTCTCAGAGCGCTCTCTGGCACTCCGCCTGTAGCCGTCGGAGTGCGGAGCGGCGCAGCCGTCACGTGGAAGCTGGATTGTAATCACGAGGTTTTGTTGACGATGACCGGCAGTGGTCTGTGGTGGTGTGCGGGGTCCGGCATGACGGTGATTGATGTGTGGTTCTACAAAGTGCTTGTGAATTCGAAAGTGCGAGGTTTACAACGGACGGGACGACATTCGTTTGCGACCGTAACAGGAAAAGCCGACGTGTGAACAGTTCCCACTGCCTTCACAAGATCGTTCATCTCACGGCGGTGAATCCGCTAAGCCTAACCGACGACGAAACAGCTCGCAGAGCTCGCCGCTGTTTTACCGGATTTTGCAGTCGCTTCAAGATATGTTTGACGTTTGGAAAAAGCGCGTTCAAAGGTTTGTGTTGTAAAATAAAGGGAGAGCCGAATATAATGCACTGTGATTTATGTCACATTGCGATGCTCGCACGATATTCCGCCGTGAGAAAAATGCGGTTTATTAACTGCTCAGTCGTACGCATGACCGCTATCGCAGCGCGTTCACTGTCGAAAACGCGATGAATTGACAACTGTTTCCAAGCGTTGGCTTTCGTTCCGTTCTGCAAAAATCAATTCGCACACTGTTTTATTTTTTTTTTTACATTCCGATGCGTAAAACAACTTACGTCACAACCGTCACTTCATCACGTTGCGTACGCTGTAAGATCGTGTTGTTTTTAATGCATTACCAATGTCCGGAAGTTTTAATTCCGTGACTGGTCTAAGAATCTCGGAGAGCTCTGAAGCCAGCAGTTGTGATCGGCTGAAAAGGATCCCGAGTAGCTCGGGCGGCGAGGAGGGGGCGCACTGCTGAATCGAGGTCAGAGGAGAGAGGCGACCACACGAATTCACCATAAGATTGTTGAAGTTTTTTCGCTCATTCCTGCTTGAAGGTTTCACTGATGATGTTCCCCGCATGGGAGACGAAACGCTTGATTAAACTGTTAATCTTGTTGAGTAAAGTCGGCGCAGTTTATTTATCATTAAATTTGCTACTAATATTTATACCTGCTCTTATTGAGGCACTTCCGACATTTAAACTGAGGAATTTTGACGTCTTTATCTCAATATGGCGATTGGATTAAAGAACATACCACTGGGCACGGGGTTGGGCTTACCCGAAAGCCCAGGCCTGGGATGGGCTCGGACTTTTGACTGTGGGCCCGGGCCGGGCTCGGGCCAGCGGGTTGATTGGCCTGGTTCGGGCCAGCTGTAATTGACCATGATACTGACAGAGGCCATCGTAGAAATCGGCGTCTCGGTTATCTCAGCAACATCAACTCCAGAACCACTAGACAAGTACCCATGAACGTGGGCCCACCTTAAGACAGTGGACGGCAGCGTCGTTAATCATGAGGTGAGCTTCGGGTTAATCCCAGTGGCGTGATGTTTTTGCTTGTGGTGATAAATAGCGGCAAATCAAAAATAAACCGACATTGAAGCGCTCTGTCAGGAATTAAAAATGGGGGACTCAAAAGCATTAACGCTAAACAATCTCAACCTAATTGATCATGAGAAACACTTATCTCTCTCGAATAATAGCTGGGAAGCGTTAACATAGCGGCAATGATGTAGTGGGGAAGCTTACAGGCCTAGTAAACAATTATACACATACTGGGGAATGCCTGGCACATATTCAGGTATGAATACATGTTCAGATCTACAAAATATTTTAGGAGAAGATACAAACTGCAAATTAGTAGTCTTTCTTAGAAAACACATTGACGTATCTTAATCACAGTGCTAAAACCCATAAAAACACTTGATTACAATTATTTTAATAAAAAAAAAAGTTCTGAATATGTACATGACACCAGCAGTCATAACTTTGATTTAGTTCATCGCAAGCTATATTTCTCTGGCAGCAAACAAAGACAATTCTTTCAACTGTGCAGTGAACCAGAATTAATACAATACGACGAAGTTTCCGTATACCACTTTAAAATAACCACAAACAACGCTTTTCAGATCAGTATGTTTTGCTATAAAAGGCTATAAAGCCATAGTCCTTACAGTATATTATAAAGCTTTTAGTCTTGCTGCATCCAGTTGTGGCTTTGCTTAGCCTTTGTGCGGTTTGAAGGTCTGCCGGTTACAATTCGCCAAGGAGGCCATCTGTGGCGGAGATAATTACCGAACCTTACCGGATGAACATTGATTCCCTCTTTTATTTGAGAACTTTGTGTGTGAAGTCTTGTTGAGCCACATGCCATTGCCAATGCACACATAGAAGACATAAACTTCAGTTCATCTTTGAAGCAGCACTATGTACAGGAAATTTACCAGCGCAATATTCGTGACTCCAGCAAAATCGACGCCGCGTAGCGGCAGCGCCGAGAAGCTCAGGAGAGGAGGTTGTCCCGACTCTGTCGTCCGCTATCGCTGCTTGGTTCTCGTAGGCAGCATAGAAACAAACATTGTTTGCAGCAATTATTTTAATGATTCCACCGGGTCCTTCCTACGCACTGAGTAGACAAACGTTTCTAGGGTCGAAAAATCGCTTTGCATTCAAATGTAACACTGATTTTACGCTGCAGTGCAGGAATTTGTGATGGTCCGCATGCTGAACAATGAAAACGACCTTCTTTCGTCCGAATTTTGCCTGAGCAGCGCGCCATCTATAGTTCGCTGGAGTCGCGAATAACCTGGACTGGGATTGAAAACAGGGGTCCTATTTGTCAATGGCATGTTTCAAAATTAATTTTGTTGATGAAAAAAAAAATTGTAGCAATATTTACGCGGCAAAACGCAATTTGAGTTTGGCACAAAACCGAACCGGTGTAACTAGCAAGTATCCTTCTTACCTGATTACTGTCAGAGTTAACGATTTGAATGATTCGACGTGATCCCTCACCCTCCTCCTCTTCTTCATCTCCTCTCTCTCCCCCAACAAACTAACAAACAAACAAACATGCACGCACGCATGCACACAGATACCTCTTCTCCAAATAGACACAGACTGCGCCACGCCTTGACAGATATAATTCATTCTAACCTTAAGCCTATCAGCACAGAAAAAATGTTAAAACACATTAACGAGAAAAGAGTCAAAGTACAGGCTAGCTGGTGGAAGTCAACCATTTCGTCGTTTACCCTGAGACTGAGGGGTTTTTGAAGAGCAGAAGTAACAGAAAAAACAGACAGGTCTTGAGACCTGTATGTTTTTTCTGTTACTTCTGCTCTTCAAAAACCCCCCAGTCTCAGAGTAAACGACGAAATGGTTAAAACACATAACCTTTATCTAGTTTCTGGGCATATGAAAACAAACCCACGGCACCCCTATCAATGAAATTCCTTGTACTTGTGACGGCATAACTAAAGAAAATCTCAAATTTAAAATACGTCTTATGAATTGCTTCGCAAGCGCGAAAATGAAATTACAATTACCTGTCTCACACAAGCTTCCTCCAACCCTCCCGGGCAGTCACTCATCTCGTCGGAGGTACTAGCACCCGCTTACTGTCACTGGGTTTCCGCGTCACTCTGCGATCCTGAAACAACCGGCGCCGAGAGTTACTCCCACATATTGTGCTTAAAGCTGCAATTTTTAACTTAAAGGAGATGGTCACTAGACTGGGCACAAAGCGTGTGGAGACTAGAACTTACCAAACAACTTTAGGATCCGCGCCTTGAAGAAGTCCGATTCCGTTTCGTCACAAGGCTTGACGGGCAGAAATTTGAGATGATATGTGGCTCATGGTCGTCCTCAAGACGTACGCTTGCATAATCGTTCGTAAAATTCCGGCCGCTCAACTGGTCTCGACTCTGCAACGTGCTTCAGGCGGTTAGACTTCCCGCGAACGTTGCTTCGGCAGCTTCGGCAGTTCTTCCTTCTTCCACGCTTCCTACTCCTAGTCCTCCGGCCGGACCGTTCGGTTCTGTGGTTCGGTTTATCACGTCGGGCCACTTCCTGACGCAGGGGATGTATCACGTGACTATAATACTTCGTATTTTAACTCTTGTTTTTGTTTGCTGAAGTAAACGAATACTTAAAAAATTTACTTATTGACCTTAATTTAGCAAACAATTTGCATAAATTGCACTTTGAAAACTTATTTTGGTTTTATATGTCATGCGGGCGATGCGGGCTTTGCATGCGGGTGACCCCACTGTTCACTCTATTGACTCCAGCTCACTCTATATTGTCACGTGGGCTATGTTCCAAATCTTACCCGAGTAACCTGCTTTCTACGTCAGCGGGTAATACCACGTGACATCGCGACTAAACGATCCGCGACTCGATTTTGGAACGGCCGGAATAATGACCTGGATACTACGCGGATTGGCTTCGTCTTGGGCTACGGCAAAAATAAAACATAGCGGCGATGGCGGAAAATAGACGCTTTCAGCGAGTCAGTTGCTCGAACTGCCACCAGTCGGCGCGCCCTTCGCGCGCTTTCCGGGCCGCCATAGCCGACCTTCAGTTCTCTCGCCGGTGCTCCGCGTTGCGTGCTGCACAGGCCACTACCGGAGCTTCGTTTTCGTATTTTTATACGTTGCGCGTTTAAATCTTGTATTTTCTTTAGGTCTTTTCGATATTTAGGACTTTAATTTAGTCATTTGATATTTATATTTCGACATAGCTCTTGTATTTTCTTATTTATGGAATGGAATGGGACAGCGAATGGGTCGACGATACAAGATTATGAGGCTTCAATGAACATGTAAATTCATCCCATTCTTACGTTTTTGTCGCTAATAAAGGGCAATCAACACTATTGCGACGTATTTAAATTGCAACTGACGCAGTAAGGCTATCACAGTCTTGCTTCTCACTGCATGTGCGTGCTTGTTTCCGTAAAGCCGACCCGCATTTAAGCGTTTAGCGTGCGACGAGACGAGCGACCGAGATTTCTCACTGTCGCCCGTCGCATCGCTCGGTTTTGGGATTTCTAGAAAACGTCGCTCAAGGGCCATACGCAAATCGCTTACATGCGGTTTATGCTCGATTATTTTCCATGCACACACCATTGAACCATTGGCGCCTCGATATTAAGAATAAATCGCATGCAAGCGATTCGGCGAGCAACGAAACAAGCGACGGTGACCCGCTTCGCTGTCGCTCGGGCAGTCACGCAACGAGGCAAACCGCATGGAAGCGACGGGAGCAAGCGACGAAGACGGTGAGCGACGTTTTCTAGAAACCCTGAAAAACCGAGCGATATAACAGGCGACAGTGAGAAATGTTCGTCGCTGACTCTCGTCGTTGTCGCCGTCGCTCGTCTCGTCGCACGCTAAATCGCTTGCATGCGGGTCGGCTTTACAGAAACGAGCGCGCACATGCAGCGAGAAGCACGACTGGATAGCTAGCCCTACTGGGTCAGTTGACATTTGCATATGTCACAATGGTGTTGACTGCCATATATTAGCGAGAAAAACGTTAGAATGGAATGAACTTACATGGTCTCTGAAGCCATAATCTTGTATCGTCGATCCATTCGCCGTCCGATTCCATTTCATAAATAAGAAAATACAAGAGCTACGTTGAAATATCAATACCAGATAATTAAATGAAAGCCAGAAATATCGAAAAGACCTAAAGAAAACACACTATTTCAACGCGGAACGTAAAAGAACGCGAAAACAACGCTCCGGTAGTGGCTGGTGCAGCACACAACGCGGAGGAACGGCGAGAAACTGAAGGGCGGCTATGGCGGCAGGGTCACGTGAGGTCAAGATGGCGGCGCCCATGAAATGTTGCCTGAAAGGGTCTATAGCAGACGATATCTTTTGATCACGGAGAAACCAGATAGAGACTATCATGTTAACCGCTCCGATAGAGACGATAATGGCTCCACCAGCTCCTTTTGCTCACCTTCCTTTTGGGCCGTATATTGAAATAAAAATTATTCATTCCTTTCAGTTAGACATCAACATTTTTGTTTTGATTAATTTGCGCGATCGCTGTAAGTCTTGTCTAGGCGCCATAAACAGCATCAACTCATCGTAATTAGCACCGATTACGTTTTGCGAATAATGCTCCCACACGGTGTAGCGGTAGAGCGCATGGGGCTTTCTCAACAGTGATATGTAACTTACGTTCGCTTTGACGCGAATATGATTATAAACTCACAGAGAGCACTTCGAAACCGCATAGACAATTCTTTAGGGAGGGAAATTTGGTGGGGTTGTTGACTGAACGTATACATAAAATCGTCGATGCCTTCACTGCTTTACGAGCGTAATCCTGTCATTACACACACTCTGGGGAGAACCCCCCCCCCCCCCCCCCCCCGAAATTTCAACATAATCTACAGGGTGTCACAAAAGAAAATTTACAAGGTCTTTTTTACCGCAAAAATAAACTAGGCATCGCCGAACTCTCATTCCCCGCCCAAATGTAGAGCTGGAGGTCACAACCAGATGCCAAAGTTTCAACCCGATCCGATAACTTAATCAAAAGATATAAATGATTTTCTGAAAATTTCAATGGGAAAATGGCGGCCGACGGAGTTTTCAAACACATGGGGCTCTATGGCACCAGAAACCGAAAACGAGCAAAAATGGGGTCCATTTTCCCATTGAAATTTTCAGAAAATCACTTATAACTTTTGATTAAGTTATCGGATCGGGCTGAAACTTCGGCATCTGGTTGTGACCTCTAGCTCTACCTTTGGGCGGAAAATGAGCGTTCGGTGATGCCTAGTTTTTTTTTGCGGTAAAAAAGACCGTGTAAATTTTCATTTGTGACACCCTGTACTGCGTTCGAACATTTTCACCCTTTAACGTAAGAATACAAAGTTCCCTCCAACGCTGAGGACGAGGATGCGGAGAAGCTCCTGTTTACGCACGCACTCTGACAATAACAAGTATACCTTTCTGAGGGAAGGTACACGGCCTGGATGTGGTGCAATAAATTCCTGCGTTGAAAACAGCAAATTGCAATAGCCACACATAAATGGCCGCACCTCATTCTTTGTTATTTCGAACGTCTGCCGCAAAAGCCAACGGAGCAATCGAGCTTTGACGGCTGTCGGCGCAGGAAGCAGACGACGAACAGATCACGTGATGTATTTACTCGATTTGATCCGGCGTTACCCCCCAATCGAGGAGGGTAACGTGGGTAATTACTCCGGAGTAAACAACCCGCTTCTGGAACGCGAGTTCTGACGTCATCGAGTAAGCGCGAGTAAATTTTGAAACGCCAAGGTACGAAACCTTTACTCCGGAGTCGGATCGAGTAAATTTTGGAACACAGCCGTGGTGTAACCCGCAAGCCCGCAAGTGTGACTGATGCACTTAAGAAAATAATGAACATTTCTAAAAATGATGGTATTACTTAATTGTCAAATGTAAATACTGAATATATATTAAACTTTTAACGGAGTAATATTTATTTGTCATTTTAATTAGAAAATTGCATTTGCTGCGGGACGACGTCGGTGCGAATTTTCAAATTTGGATTTGAGACACGTAGGGTGTCGCGCTGTGCGACCGTGAACCCAAACAAAAAAATATACTTGGAGCCACTAAGTATACCCAGCTTGCCAAGGACAACGGTCCTGAGACGAAGTTGTGTCCTGAAAAATGCTACAACAGGCCAGGGACCAGAACCGACGTCGCCGACAGCAGTTTCTGCAAGCTCGGTTGTCTCGGAACACGGTGAGACAAAAACTCCCCGTGAACTAAAGTAGTACCAATGAAACCAGAAGCGGTCACAGTACTGGGCCAGTTAGTGAAGACACAAGTGATAAAATCGTGAAAGTGACGGGAGATTTGAAGACCAATTTCCTGTCCAAGTTTCCGAAAAGGCTACTGCCAAAGACGAATGTAACGAGTCTGACGTACCCTGTTTCGGCTGGCCTTCATTTTAATTGGACGCAAAATGAAGGGCTTTTGAATCTCGAAAACTTCATTGCTGGAGTGTACACTCTTCCCGGCATCAAGGAAAACTACAACATTGGGAAGCCAGAAGCCAAACTAAAGGCCCAAACTGCCAACAAGCGCGTAAAATGCCTTTCAAAAAGGAACTTCCTTGCTCAACTACGAAGTGGAAAGCGCTGCCTGACACTTACTGCGCGTGAAACAAGGTGCACTCATAATTTCGGGAAGGTCATCCTTATTTCGTGTGTGTGTGAGTGTGTGCGCATTTTATGTGCTTTTTTTTTAATGACTTCCATGGTGTTAATAATTATTGGATGTTATTCGACACTACCGGCTTTTCTTTTCTGTTAATAAAAAGCATGCCCACGATAGAATGTGCACGTGATCTGCCGCCCCAGAACGAGCGCGTAGCCTCTGCTAGGGCTCAAACAGGATACGTTCACATGGCAAAATGGAAGCCTGAAGTATCGCATTTTTTCGCCAACTCCGCCAACGTTTTAAAGTCCCGACGCCGGAAGTCGGAGAGCTTTGGACCAATCGTGAAAGATGATAATAAGATTTTTGAGTCAGTGTTATTCTGTTTTTGACCCGGTTTTACTCTGATTGGCTCGGTTCTGGAGCGAAATTTATACAAAAACGAGAACGTTCCACTCCGAAACCAGGTAAAACTGAATAAAACGGAGCAAAGTCTAATGTGAATACATAATCCAGTTGGTGCAATCGTTTACGCTATTACTGTTACTGAAACATCCTGGAAAACAAAAGGACAGAGTACACCGCTAAAACTGCAGAGTTCCGATGATACCTGAATTTCGTGGCTTGCCTATATATAATTATTCATGAATCTTGTGCATACTATATGCACACACAATGTTCCCGTTCCCCATAGTCTTTTCTTTATGTTTTACTGGCAGCCGCATGTTTTATAATACGAAGGAGGACAGTACGTAATCAGGAAATTCTAAAACACGTGACAAAAAAGAGTTCATATTCACTTTATTAACTGAATGTTTTATTTAATTAGTGTCTACATGGCCCAACCCAAGTTATATAGCTAAAAAAAATGTTTATTTGACAGAGAGGAACCCATCGGGCACGCACGTATCTGCACGGGGGGAGGGGGGGGAACCATGGGACCCCTTCCCCTCCTCCCAAACCTTTCATTTGGTGGGGCCTCCTTTCCCCCCTCCCCCTCATACAGTATTTTGTCATGGGCGAATCAAAATCCTGGCTGCGTGCCTGCCATCGGGTATATTTGCGGCAAAAATTATTTTCCTGTGCTCAAAACATAAAACTTTAGTATATAACAACTCTAATTTCTCCACTAAGCATACTGTTTAACCTGATAGATGCCCACTTAATAGATTTTATGTTCTGTATTCCCAGTCGACCATTAAAAGTTCTCGATCCGAAATGCATTCCATTTCACCAATGAAGCTTTCAGTTTAACCAGTACAACTTGTTATTGATCCTATTGAAGGGCCAATAGGCACTTGTATTCCGGACCAGAAAACATTTGTGTTGTTCCCATAGAAGTTTCTACTTGTCCCATAGAAGTTCCTGCTTGTCCCACAGAAGTTCCTAATGGTACAAGAGAAGTCTGTATTGGTACGATATAACTTGTTATCGGCCCAGTAGAAATGCCCATTGGTACGATGAAATCCTATTGATCGCATAAAAATCTCTATCGGTCCCATAGAAAATTTTTGCAAGGGTGTGCTAATTTGGCGATTGAGCATTGTCACTGCCATACTGCACCGAGTTCACTTCTCTGCAGTGCATGGGTCTTTGCTATCTCCCGTACAATGGCTCTGCCACATAGCGCCACTGGCTGGAATGAGCGGTAATGAGCAAACTGAGTGTCGTGCACATTGACACAATTGGCATCATGGCGCTTGCCCCCTAAAGTTGACTTTCCCTCAACCGAATCTTTGGCCTTCCCCCGTGCTGCGGCTTCTCTGCAGCATTTCCAGTTGCACCAATGTGCAAAACATCGGATTTTCTCATCGGCGCCAATTGCACATTCATGCTCATAGGTTTTGGGTGTGCATTTCAATTGGAACAGGCCTGCCATTTCCAGCAGGGTACAGAGTGTCTCCTAGGCAGCGAAACTTAATTAAGACTGAAATCGATAAAATGCTTGAACTGGGAGTGATAAAACCCGGAGAAAGTGACTACACGTCCCCTCTGATCATGGTCGAGGTTCCGGGTGAATCCGCGTCCTTGCATCGACTATCGTCGACTAAACTCGATAACCAAGGACCAAATCTACCCGATACCGAACATCGAGGAGCGTATCGAGACAGTAAGCAGTGCCAAATTTATCTCCACACTTGATTTGGTTAGGGGATATTGGCAGGTGCCCCTTACAGAGCGTGCCAGTCGGTTCTCTGCCTTTGTTTCTCCGTTTGGCACCTTTCGACCCTTGATGCTGTTATGAACGGCCCCCGGACCATTTTCACAATGTCTACATCTGGCCGTTTGTTTTCGTCGAGCGCCTCCCGCGGGTTCAAGGTCATCTGACTCAGCGAGCCAGGTGCAAGCATCGCTTCGGAAGCACGCCTGCCCCGCGGACGCACCAGACGGGCGCCGTGATATAGCCAGACTTTGCCGTGTACACACGTCTGGATATAGCATCCGAAGAGGGAAAACAACATCTCAGGTTTCACACCAGGGCACGATCCGGGGCGATGAAATCATCAGGACGCCTTCATTCAACGCGTAGACACGAAGAGTCGAATGTCGGCACGTCACGTCTCGGCCCCGGACGGTGTTTTGACCAGCTGCGTGAATTCCAACGAGCCGGTGTTTTGGTGAGACTCTCGGCGCCGTCTAGACCGACGGTGAAGTGTTTACGGCGGCTCAGTGTGCGTAATAGTGGAATGTGGGGCGGTGTTTGAACTAGACACCTTTCTGTGATTGGCCGACTATCCGCCGATGCAGGGGTCCCTACCTAGGGACCTAGGGAGAACCAAGTGTTTAAAATGAACGAACTTTGACAAGCAAATATCTTCTCTGGTCTTGAACCAACTGTACATCATGTAAATAAACAGTGTACTTTTCGAGAGAGATCGCGGCTCATCGTTGTTCCCGCTGAGCTCCAGCCCAGTGCCTGGCTCGAGTCGCCCCTCCACCACCACGGACCCCGCTCGGTCAAAACAATGCTGAGTTTCGGGTTAAAGAATGCTCCCTTTTGTTTCTCCAGTTTAATGGATCGGGTGCTGCGTGGACTTGGCGATTTCGCCTTACCATATTTAGATGACATCGCTATTTTTTCTAACAGCTGGGATGGTCACCTCGATCACCTGCGGGCAGTGTTCACCCGACTCCGGGAGGCCGGTCTGACAGCGAAGGCAGAGAAGTGCCAGTTGGGTAGAGCCGAGGTCACGTATCTGGGCCATGTTGTAGGACAAGGATCTCGTCGTCCGTCCGAGATTAAGATTGAAGCCGTAGCTAACTATCCCCGACCCAAAACTAAAACTGATATCAGAGCGTTTCTCGGGCTTACCGGGTATTATCAGCGATACATCCGCGGTTACTCGGATTTGGCTAGCCCGCTCACAGACGCGCTTCGAAAAACACAACCACCGCTCGTCGTCTGGGACGAACCAAAACAAAAAGCGTTTGATGCTCTGAAAGGAGCACTTACTAGACAGCCCATTCTCATGGCTCCGGATTACGAAAGGCCGTTTGTCGTTCAGTGTGATGCCAGCGACCGAGGAATGGGAGTTGTGTTATGTCAGAGGGATAATGAGGGCATTGAGCACCCTGTCTTGTACGCCAGCCGAAAGCTCAGCGTTCGAGAACAGGCGTACAGTGCGAGCGAAAAAGAGTGCGCATGCTTGGTCTGGGCGGCTCAAAAGCTCTCGTGCTACCTCTCGGGGAACAAATTCACCTTTGAAACGGACCACTGCCCTTTGACGTGGTTACGTAATATGTCTCCGAAAAACGGACGCCTCTTGCGCTGGAGCATTGCCCTACAACAGTTTAATTTTGACGTCGTGTACAAAAAGGGCAGGAGTAACGGCAACGCCGACGGCCTGAGTAGGCCCTCAACATGAGGACTGATGTTCGTCAAGATATGACCCAACTCAGTTTAGCCAACTTGAACCTGAGTGCATTTAACCATTTACCCAAGTAGGCTTGCAGTATTTTGTGTGTAGAGAGCAATTGTATTCAGAGGTTGTATTGCTTTGCTGGTCCTAATATCGGCAAGTTCAGTTTTAGCTGTCGTGGGATTTATGATGAGTGTGACATTGTATTTTGGGGTGAGATTTTAAGTAGGGTAGAAGCTTTGTGTCTGATTTATCTTACTCAGTTATCTGGCGTTCCTTTGGGTTGGGTTGGGTGCCTGCCTGCTTTCTACGGTTGCCGGTGTTGTGCGGGTTAATTCCTATCGTTGCTGAATACGTCTTGAGAACAGTGGGGGTTCTACGTGGCCGGCAGCAAAACACATCGTTCCTTCAGGCGACCAGGAGGATGCTCACCTTTGGAACGACTTCCCCGGCGGCGGAGGGGCTGTTGCAATCGGCAACGGCTGCGCGGATGGCTGTTGAAATCGGCACGTCGGCCCGCCGATGGACGTCGGCGGCCTTGGTTCGTCGTCTCATGTTTCGCTCACGGGCGAGGCCCGTCGTCACGTAACTCACCGCCGAAATAACGTGACTTCGAGGCGTTTAGCCGGCCGAATGTCTGCTCTTCTTGAAACCCAAGGGAAATACCCGGGCAAGGTCAACCCAGCGGACCTCGGACCTGAACATTACGTCAAGCTCTCGCCCTGCCTGCCCCAAGACACCTGCAAGGACGACGCCTTCAAAAGAGGCTGATGCGTTGATGCATGGCGCCGTCGAGTAAGACAACCTCTTCGGTGTGGTGTGCGCGGACGTGTGACGTAACTTGGACAGGGGGTCTTTCCGAAAAGGCGTGGGTGACGAAACTGGTGCACCTCCGCGATTGGTTTCCGCCCGACTGCATGGCAACCGAAATACTTTAAAAGCACTGAGCTCACCTAACTCGGAGAGCTCACCAAGATCAAGGCTAATAGCTGCGGCTAGCTGCTGTATAGCCAGAGCTCTTTGCTCCCCTGACATGTAAATAAATGAAAGTTTTAACCATCGTCGCCTGCTGAGATTCCTGCCCGGAGCTCCGTCCGGATCTGGACCCCACCCGAGCCTGGTCCATCCTGGGGACTCACGTCGGCCGCGACAAAGCATAAATCTGATGTAAGTAAGGCAAGAAGATATGCCTTTCACAGAACTAGCCTATAAGTTTGATTTTGATGTGAAATTCCTCAGTAACAACACCTCTAAGTCCTTGACTACTTGAGGCCTATAAACCCGTACAAGAATAAAATAAAGACAGAAATACATAGTTTATTGAAATTGAATGGGCTTTAGCTCTGTGCAACTGAAATGCGCACGTAAATATATATATATATATATATATATATATATATATATATATATATATATATATGTGTGTGTGTGTGTGTGTGTGTGTGTGTGTGTGTGTGTGTGTGTGTGTGTGTTTGGCTTTAATATTGTTTGCACAACTTAAATCCTTGGAATCGCAGGTTAAAGGATGAGCTTGCCGCACCACAACTTTCGATAACACTTTTTTTTCTTTCTTTTGATGCCATCTTATATATATATATATATACATATATTCTTTGCACACAGCTGCTGCCTAAAAAGTGCTTCATTTTACGATACAGATGAGTTCATTGTTAGTTTATTCTTCAAATATTGCGGAGATTATGGCATGGAGACATAGGCGTAGACTTCAGGGGGCATCGGGGCTCGTGCCCGGCCCAGTAAAATCCGAAAAAAAGAAAGGAGGGGGGGGGGGGAGGGGCAGAGTTTACGTGCCATGTAACGAGCTTCTAGTAGTGACATGTAAACAAAATAACGCCCACGTTGCCTTTATTGACAAAATACATGGGAAATAGAATCCCAGCATGCTTTCGTTAGCTTCAATGTCCAGTTCTGGCGAAAAGGTAACGCTCAGCACTCCTCCCCGGAGAACTTCTCAGCCTGCCCCCCTCCCCCTTTTCTCGGGAACATGGAAAGTCTGCGCCGCTGCACGGAGATAGCCAAATACCGAAAGTTCCGAAATGGTGATGCCCCACATGGATATATATTACAAAAACGACAGCGAACAATCTGATACGATATTTAATTTTGTAACCGCCTCAGGTGCCACTATAACCTTTGCGTGTTTCCTCCTGTGTGCTTTTTTTTTTTTTTTTTTGTGGTGCGAGTAAAAGTAAAGCCACATCGAAAATCGTTTTGTTTAAGCGGACGCAGCAGAACGTCCAAGTCCCTTTGTGCACTCATGTGGGGACCATCGTTTTTCTTTTTCTCGCTTTTTCATCGATGACCGATATACGACGGCCCTGGATCCTACCCGCTCTGTAATCCCCGAAACCCCGGACGCTTGCTAATACTCCCTTCCCTCACTCGGTGCGGCTAAAGCTCAGCGAAAATCCGGAAGCCCCACATGTCCGAATCCCGCCATACTCATGCAGTCTTCTGTCACTGAGAGCGGCAGTCTGGGCTGGGCTCAAGCGGGTAGCGGTAGCCACAGTGGGGGTTCTGGACTCCGCGAGGCCAGTACAGCGTCTAGCTATCTATAGACACCGAAGCGATCGCTTAGAATTTTGCCAATGCCGTCTTCACGCTATACCCTCTTTGTCCTCCCGAGAACCATGGGCCTTGGCCTTGTGTAAAAACTTGCTTCAACGCGCGAACTCGACAAGAAAACACTTCCAGCATCCTTGTTTAAGCCTTTTTCAATGAATATAAACTGAAGACCTGTGTGCTATACGTAACGATAGTTATATCCTTTGTGAATACCGGAGGGTGGCAGCTGAGGACCACTCGGCAATCGGGTGAATATATTTTTGACATGCCTTCGGAAATGTATTCTTAAAATGAACACAGCAGATCACGAAGCTATAAATGCACTCGTGAGTTTCCAGAAGAGGACAGGGCTCGACTTCAGTTCGTTGCATCAAGTGTACCGTGTGTCTGCGGTTTGATTTTTTTCTTTTTTTTTTGCGCCCACAAGGTCCCGCTTGTTTGCCGAAGAGAGTGTTGTTGACAATGGGGGACCAGGAAGCCTTTTATATAGGCCTTATGGAGGACCCCGCGTCTACTGCCGAGAACTTTTGCTGTGATCTGGCCGACGGTTTTAACCCGCTGAGCATCCAGGACTCCGTGTTCGAGGAAATATTCGACGGTGCGACGCCTGACACGTATTCAGGTAAGCGTCCCTGTTGTTGTAGTTTAAGCGTGCCGGCTTAGAAGCGGAATTGCTATGTGCAATGGATTCTGCGTAGAACAAACACTAGAGTTGAAATGTTTTCTTTTGCGTTCAAGGGGGGGATCGGTGACGCACACCAGCGCGGAGCACGTTGAGCGAAAGCTCGTGCTGCAGAATCCAGGTATCATAGGCTCAATCCCCACCTCTGCCCGTTTCGATCTGGATGAGCATCGCATACCGGCGTGCAGTCGCGTATCAGTACTGCGTGGTGCACATTAAAGACCCCAGGCTAGCGGTTGTACCGCACTGGCTAAATTTCTCATCTACAGCTGGGAGACAAGTCGCCCGTTGAGGCAGACTAAATTCTAAGCTGTGTACACGCCCCCACCCCTTTTTTTTCACGTTTAAAGCTTAAAGCGTTTATATGCCAGCTGGGACCACTGGCACGCATCCAGTTGACCATGCATAAATTTGACGTTGCTGAAAGGCGTTCGATCAGAATTAACGTGGTGGAACTCCCCCTTATCGGCTCTGTAGAGAAACGCAGTGGTAGTAATCTTATCAGCGTGGGAGGCGCATGATAGCTTGGATAGTGCAACATAGATTCTCCATCACATTTAGAATAGAATACAATTGATTATAGTTCAAAACTGTTTGTTGTACAATTAAAGCTCATTATTGTGTCTTGCAGTATACAGCGAACTTGCAGTTGCAGTGCGCCTATTTTGTTTTACTAATATATAAAAATTAAACGTAAGAGTATACTTCTAATCAAACCATGCGTTCAAATGCACGAGCGAAATAGCTTGGGGCAGTGATCATCTTCATTAAATCTCCCACAACATGTTCAAGTTATTTTATTGCCAGACTGTGATTCGGGGACGTTGTATAGCCAGTGACGAGGCTTCTTTTACTCGAAGATTATTAACAAGCCCATGAAACGATCCTCATGAAACCAAGATAATATGACAAAATGTGCACATGACAGGCTTCGAACATTATTCTACATTAACCAGACCTAATAAATCGTCAAACGCGAAGGAACCAGAAAGTACAATACGCTATCTCCAAGGCATCCTGTCTGCGTACAGTAATCTTTGGTCTGTGATGTACTATCGCGGACAATATGATCTGAAGCTAACCTTCATTCTTCTTTGGCCCACCTATCAAAGAGAGCTGTGGCCCGATCGAGGGATTGAGCGCAAGGTTGAGGTCCCATACTTCGAAACTCTTGACAAATTGATATGGATAGTAATGCTTGTGGAAACCACAGGCGCATAAAAGGGACGAATCTTGTGTTTCAGCTCAAATCACTCTAAAAAAATCCTTTGCGTCTGCTTTCCCGTACAACACTCGGAAAGCCAATCACCGCAACTTACAGAAGGCAGCTCACCGAATGACAATGCCGAAACATATGTTCAGAGCAAAAACGCAGTCTGAGTTGTGACATTAAGCAATGCAAGCGTGTCGTTTTGCAGCTTAATGCCACAACTCAGACTGCGTTTTTCGCTGAGTTGCCTCCGTAAGTTGCGGTGATTGGCTCTCCGAGTGTTGTGCGTGAAAGTAGACGCACAAACTTTTTTTTAGAGTGTATATTGTCCGCAAGAGTAAGGCTTTTGTGGAGCCGTTTTCATCTCGGCGTAGGAGTGAATTGACGTATTTCTTTATAGATGGGCTAATCTTGGTAGAATTGCCCTTCACTCTTGAATGTTTTATAACGGGTGTGTAAGATCAAAGAGAAGCGCGTTTTGTGTGTGCGTCTGTGTGTTTTTTTCCCCTTATTGCAATGGTAAGCTTCGCATCACCAAGCGCTCAGTCTCTCGCCCAAATAGGGCTAGCGGTTGGGACCAGGTGCCAAAGTTTCGGAACACACGTTATATGATTGAAAAGATAAGCTATTTTCGGAAATTTTCATTCATAAAATGGGGCTTATTCCCTGCAGAGAACTCCATTCATCTTCATGTATCCGCGGGGTTGGTGCGCCGCCATTTGTTAGCCCGAAATTTCCGAAAAGGGCGTACTTCGTTTTCAGACGCAACCGAAGCTACAAGCGCGAGGATGTGGCCCTGAACAGTGGTTGCACTGCACGAGCTTGGCAGCCCGGAGCTCGCGCCTGTAGCATCCGCTGCGTCTCGTCTTCAGCTGAAACGAAACAGTACGGTATGGTAACTTTTCAACCAAATATCGTCTGAAACTTTGGCATCTGCGTGGTGCAGCTAGCGGTAGCGCTACATTTGGGCGAAGAGTAAGCGCTCTACGATAAGTAGTTATTTTTGTGACGAGAACAACGCGGCTTTCATTTCTTCTGAGGACCCGATACCAGAAACAGAAAGTGAAGGCACAATGGTTGGTTGGGTGATGGTGATGGTTGAACATGATCGGAAGTCTCAACAGAGACTCCCGTGTTGTATTGTCCCTGGTCTCCCTATAGTGTCGGGGTTTTAGTCTATATTACAGTACCTTTTTTTTTTTTTTTTGGTATCACCATGATTCGTATAACCATGATTTCAAAGGCCCTTCCCGCGCACGCGCTCGTTCTCGTTTGTCGTGCCCTGGCTGCGCATGCGTGCTTGAATGTCACGATATGCTAAAGTTTTATTGAGGTCCACGAAGCTCACGCTGGACACTGGACAACAAAAATACCTCTATGCCGTGGTTTTCTTTTCTTTTTTTTATTCGCTTTCTCTAACAGTAACTATAGACAGTTTTTTTTTTTTTTTTTCGTTACGGCCGTTATGGTAAATTTTGACTTAGCCGTTTGGGAAACGTTCGAATTTAAAGAGTTCGTACAACTAGTTCAATCTGTTTATCCTTGTTGAATAAACCTGAGACTGGGGCAGAAAGGAACATATAAGTCGAAGGAACAGAAAAGGACGGGACGACGTTTTCTGTTCCTTCGACTTATATGTTAATTTCTGCCCCAGTATCAGGTTTATTCAACATAGTTAACATTCACCAGCTTGCCTTCACCCTTGCTATATTATCTCTGTTTATCCCGGCTATACTTTTTTTGTTTCCTCCGGCGATGTTTAAAATCTGTAATCTTTGTTGCCCGACTCAACTACGTCATATTTCAAAGCGACAACCGTCACACACCTTTTTCAGTTTGGAAACGGTGCTACCTATTTTGGTTAGCCGGAACTTTGACGACGTCTTGAAAGCTTTCGATATTGATATGTGTGCAATAAACCCATTTACAGCTGGACATCTTGACTACACCGATGTCAGCGTGGCGTCCACCGACTTGGCAGATGTGGCGTTCGATGAGCTCAAAGTCCCGGCGACGGAGAACTTCGATGGGAATACGTGCGACGTCAGCGACGAAGTTAGCTCAGTCTTCAACGGGTGTGTGGTGTCCTTTATCAGTATTTGTTCACACATTGGCGTTGGAGCGTAACCGAGTGTACTGCAATCGCTCCTTATCGCTACTTGCGATGTCACATTTATACACCATCTATGAAAAATAACTGACTATAACGTTGCCATAATTATTTCGAGCCCGTGATGAAAGATAAAGATGCTTAAAAATATTAGGAAGCATAGACCGTTTTATCGTGGGTAGCGCCATTTTGAGAGCGAGAGAGAAAAGGGGAAAGGGCTACCGGTGCTTTCCTCCTTTCTGATTGTGTAGAAGAGTGGAAGTCCCGGATGAGGGGGCCTGGCCAGTGTTGGGCGTCTGCAGTGCCCCAACTTCGTTCGCGCTTTTCTTTACGTTTCAAACGCCCAAACTTAGTTAGAGTCATGGTCTTCGATGGTGACAGTCCCCCGGTCATCGGGACACCATTGCTGGGTGATAGGGTGCACGAATAACGACAGAAAGCGTCGAATACTGTCCGAGGACCCATGTAGCTTGCATGGAATCCGGCAAGGCAAGTACGACTGGAATGTTTTTAAGCTCCATTGCTTTCCGCATGACTGGAAAGGGTGAATCATTTATACATTTTTGCTTGCAATGGGGCCTATTTCAACGTAGCCGCTTTTAGTTGTAATCAACAAGTTATACACGAAACGGGAACCTCAATTAACTTTGCAAACGCCCGGAGCTGCTACATATCGTCTTGCTCTGCTGTTTTTATCTTCGTGTTCCTGTTCTTATATTTCCTTGTGAATGAACGACGAAGACGCTCCAGATGTACTTTTATCGAACCGCAGAAAGCCTCCAAGCAGCCACGAATTATCTTACTATTTGATGCAATATTTTGGGTACTCACCTCCAATTTCTATCGCTGGCACGTTCGCTGCCGCTGTTCCCCCCGTCGCCACACTGGCGCATGCCTTGACTCAAACAAAGAAACATGCACACTGGACTCGAAAACGCAGATCGCAACACACGAGACGTTCCCTGCAGCGACTATCAAGCGCCTCAAAGCGCCTTAGTCAACGGAAACAACCCACCAGCGGCACTCCAAGGACGCTTTTGCCGGTTCCCTGGTATCGCGCAAAAGATCGCGATTAAAAAAAACAACAAAAAAAACGAACAATAGAATTACGTTTTCAACAATTTCCAGCCTCACCCGGGGGCGGAAATGAGCCTTCAACTAAGTGTTGTAGATGATAAAATCGAGACAGTCACCACAGCAAATTATCACTATCAAGATAAATTCAGTTACAAAATTTTACAAGCTGAAACAGCAGTTATCATGAGAAAACTCGCACGCACATTGCGAGCGTACCCCATGTTCATCGGCGGTACAGCGCTTGGTGCGCGCTCCATATTCACGAAATGTTCTGAGCGAAGTCGACAGGATTTCTTTGAGGAAGCGCCTTTTCGCTTGTGGTCGGTTTGCCTTGCTGCATACCCGACCCGGAGGAATAACACGGAGCCAACGGTTTCAACAACAAGAAACTACATTTAATTGGACATGGACAAGACGATTAACATTGCTACCGGCGCTGCCGGAGTCCAGGCAGCGACTCTCCGTGCGCCGCCTCTGATCTGCCTTATCAAGGCGGCGCATCCGATGTGCGCGTGGCTGGCGTGACGTCGCCGCCACGCGGGAAAAGTTCGGCTTGAGCCTCGCAGTCGGGCAACTTGGCTTGGGAGCCGCCAGGGTGCCCACACTTCCCCCCCCCTCAAGCTTCGTCCGGCATGTCGATGACGGAGACGTTGTGGCCGTCAGGGGGCGGATGGCGCTGTTGGGCGGACTGACGTTGTAAGTCCGGCCGGCGCCTGCTGGACGAGCGCGGCGGCTGCTGACGAGCGCGGCGGCTCGTAGTTCCGCTCGGCATGAAGAGCTTCCTCGATGAGGCGGGCGCCCCGGGCTAGCTCTTCAAGGGTCTCAAAGGTGCGGTTGATCAGGTAGACGTGGTACCTGGGGTGACACTGTCTTCTGACCCGAGCTACTCTGTCCGACTCCGGCGACTTCGGGTCCGCCCTCTTGAAGAGCTCTTGCATGACCCGAACGTACCGGACCAGACTTTCATCCGGGTGCTGCGTCCTTGCCTCGAGCTCTCGGAGAATCTGCGTCGCGTAGCCTGCAGGCAGGAACTCTTCGCGAAGCCTTGTCTGGAAGTCCGTCAGGCTGGCGAAGGGGGCCTGTGACCCCAACCAGCACCTGGCGCTGGCTTGTAACGCCAGCGGGACAATCCGGTCCACGATGAAGGCTTCTGAGGCACCGGAGGCAAGGTGGTACGTCTGCAGCTCGCCCAGGAAGTCTGCCACGGACTTGACGTCGTCGTACCCCATGTAGACCGGAACAGTCAAGTGTGGCCTGGGCTCTCGCGGTGCGGTCTCCTGCTGGCCAGGCGTGTGGGCCAGGCGCTGCATCACGGAGTCGCACATCTCCGTGACCTTCGTGAGCAGGTTCATTTGTGCTGCCGCGGCCATCGCGGCTTCCTGCTCCCGCGTGAGCATTCCTGCAAGCACAAAAAAAAAAGAAACGCCCCCAAAAACCCAACACAAGCGCGCAAAACGATTGCCGCGTTCACAAAGACACGGTCACAAACACGCCAATACAACAAACGTGGACGTGACGGAAGCACGAAACAACGATAGGAAACACGGGGAATATGAAAAAGGCTTACCGAAAGAAGAAACCAAGCCCCGTGAAATTCCTGCGAGTGGGTAGCATACCACGGTTGGGCGCCATTGTGGTCGGTTTGCCTTGCTGCATACCCGACCCGGAGGAATAACACGGAGCCAACGGTTTCAACAACAAGAAACTACATTTAATTGGACATGGACAAGACGATTAACATTGCTACCGGCGCTGCCGGAGTCCAGGCAGCGACTCTCCGTGCGCCGCCTCTGATCTGCCTTATCAAGGCGGCGCATCCGATGTGCGCGTGGCTGGCGTGACGTCGCCGCCACGCGGGAAAAGTTCGGCTTGAGCCTCGCAGTCGGGCAACTTGGCTTGGGAGCCGCCAGGGTGCCCACACGCTTTACGGACGCAATCCACTGCCGCCGGAGACAGGGGTCATGTGGAAAGCGATGGAGCTCAAAGACACTGCAGCCGCTCTCGCCTTGCCGGATTCCGTGCAAGCTACATATGTCCTCGGACAGTATTCTATGCTCTCTGTTTTTACTCGTGCACCCTATGACCCAGCAATGGTGTCCCGATGACTGGGGGGCTGTTGCCATCGAAGCCTCTGGCTCTAGTTAAGTTTGCGAGTTTAAAACAGGAAAGAAAGCGCGAACGAAGTTCGGGCACAGCAGACACCCAACACCGGCGAAGCCTCTCATCCGGGACTTTCACTCTTTCTACGCAATTAGAAAGGGGAAAAGCGCCGGTAGCCCTTTCCCCTTTTCTCTCTCGCCCTCTTTCAGTAAAACGGTCTATACGCAGATCGGAATCGATAGATGGCGCCAGTGTATTTTCTAGCCGTGAGCGGCGTCAAGAGGTGCAAACTCACTCGGTCGCGCTCAAACCCAGATGAGTGAACCAGCTTATTGGCGGGTACTATATTTTACCGCTTAAAGGCCGATCTACAAAATCGTTGTCCGCAAGATAGGAAAATCCTCCTTGCCACCCTTCCCATTTTCCCCTCTCCCACTCTTATCTTGACGGCGGGGGAACTCCTTTTGTTGATGCATGTTGGGGCCGGATAAGCCGGGAGCTTAGCCCGGCTCATTTATCCCCAACAAAAGGAGTCCCCCTCCGTAGAGATAGCAGTGGGAGAGGGGGAAGGTGGTAGGGTGCGAAAAGGATTTCACTACCTTGCGGAAAAGCATTTTGTAGGTCGGGCTTTAAAGACCGACGAGCAGTCAGAAAGAAGGGAACTGTCCCTCAGCTCCTCCTTTCCACTCGAGAAAGGGGGAGACCTTCCTCTTTTCTGCAGGGAGCAGCTCACGCGCCTGAAGGGGGAGGAGGGGAGAAGAGGGCGAGAGAGAACGGAAAGAGGGAAACTGGGGAACCGGTTTTCTGCTTGGCAGAAGGCAATTCTGTCGGTCGCCCTTTAAGTTGATGGCCAAAATGGCCACTTTCCACCACACATAACCAGCGCTTTCAATTTCTAGAAAAGAAAGAAGAAATTGCCAATTGTTTTTTTTTTTTTTTCACGCGAACAATGTCGCGCAGTGCAATAAGAGTGAATTGCCCACAAGTAAAAGTATTTTAATAGAGGAATCACTTTGACCAATTGGACTGAGCTATAATCCTCGTATCTCCTGCGTTAGATAATTATTGGATTATTATGCGGTAATAACAAGGAACATTCAACCATAAAGACAAACGAGGAAGTAACTTACCGCACCTTTTGTTTTTGTGAGCTGTGAGGTTTTTTTTTTGTTTTGTAAGTCACTGGATAAACCCAGCGTATTTGTTTTTTTGTGAGTCACTGGATAAACCCAGCGTACTCGCGATATTTACCCCAGATATTATTTTTTTCTTCCAAGTAAATGCCTGATTTCTAGGTTGCGGCTACAGAATAAAACCTCAACATCCAGCCTTTTCTTTTTCTAGCCTGAGGAAAGCCCTTGTGCAACGTAACCTGCTCACCTTGTCAACAAAAGCTAGACATATGTCTTATAACTTTTGGCGCGTAGTCGAATTACAGCACCGTACGCTCTAACCTTTTCTTCCCCAAAGGCATAAGAGGTTCTGCCATTATTTAACAAACATAATAAAACGAATGCTATTGAATAAAACGGTGTGGCACCACAAGTAGTTTAATGGAGGCAGGAAATAAAAGCCCATGTAAAATTTGTCAGGCGCTCATAATAATTACGCAAACCCTTTTTTTTATTTTTTCGTGTTATCAAGCATGGTTGTCTAATCAGTGACATCTTAATTAATTTTTTTTAATATAAATCCCACGCATTGCCTTTTTGGGAGATCTACGGGATTTGTGTGCGGAGGCAAGGGTGGATAAAAATTAAGATTGTGTTTAATCAAATAAATAATCTTTTAAGTATTTCAGTCAGAGTTATCTGATCTAAATCAGAATTATGATTTAAAACACCCTGTCTAAGACTTTTTTTTTTGCTACATTTTTAGACGTGGCCGGCAGGCTGTTTGTTTTTCAATCTACCCAATGATTGGGAGCGAAGTGGAACAAAAATTTACTGACAAGTTAATTACATCGTAAAATACAGTTTACCTCAGAACTTTTTTTTTTTTTTTTTGTATTCTTGATGTGTATTTCTCAAGCGCGGCTTGATTTTTCGGTTAATGAGAAAGCTCGAATGCTGTAGTGCCTAAGCAAATTGAAAAAGATGCCACTTTGAACTTATGTATGCGAAGACTTGTGGAAACACCTTCCGCCTATTTTCCTTCTTTTTTGATAGAAAAACAGAATGATGGACAAATGGTAAAGACAAAAATATTTCGGATAGTTTTGCGGGGAAGATTTTATTTATATCATCATATTAAAAGACCGACGACCAGTTCGCGCTTTCCACTTTTCCCTCGTTTCCTCCTCTCCCCCCTTCTACCCTGTCTACCGTTGCCTGTTTCCTCCTTCCCCATGGTGAGGAGGATCTTCTGCCTTGCAGAATCTCGAGTCTGTTCGTCGGCCTTTAAACTGGTGCGGTCTAAATCTCGATTTAGATCATCTTGATTTTCACTCTCCATCCTGACGGTGGCAGTGCATGGGACCTGTATACGTAAGTGCGATTACATTTTAATGGGTACAATATATGTTCTTAAAAAAAATATGCGCCAGGGGATTTTTTTTTTATATTGATATTGAACGTTTACAGTTTATGGTGCTTAATCTTCTCTTTATAAATCTGGTGTTACATTTGGTACAGCCTGCGTTTTCTTTTTTAGGTTCTCGATGCAATGTACATGCAGAAAAAAACATGGCCTTGTGCACACGTAAAGCATGACAAAGGAGCAAACTAAATAAATTAGTTTGCTCCTTTTAAATCACTGAGTGTAATAAACACGGAAAGATAATGCGTGAGACGCTTGTTTTCATTTTAAAGTAATTAAAATAGCAAAAACGCATAATCAAAGGGCAAACAAATGTTTCTATATATTCTAAAGTATATATGGGCGGTTTCATTTGGATTCAGGTAAGGAAGTGCAGTCGTATTTTTTTTTTTTTTTTTATTTTGCTTCACCTTTTTTATATTACGTGGCGCATCTTCCAAGAAGAACAATTCTTTTTATATTAATGTCCTGGCATGTTTAGTTTCTGAGAAAAAAAATAAAAAAAAAGCAGGAAAGAACGACGAGGTTTCGACGATTGTCGTGTGTGTCGTTTTGAATCACTCTGAATCTCAAAGTATTCAAAAGAGAGCTTCTATATTTTTTTTATCGTGATATATATGCATGTAGGAAAACGACATTATGACTACTATTTATTATTCGTCGTTCCAACCTTTGTAAAAATCCCCAAACAGGCCTCCGCGAACAACTGTAACCTAAATTGCGGATTTCTTTTTTTTTTTAGTCGATTATGTTTAGTATATCTTTTAAAATAATACCACGTGTAGAACCTTTCATTGTCTTCCACATTATGCAAAGTTTGTGTCTTAATCATACACGACTACTAAGAAATAAATGAGGAAGCAGATAGTGATAAAACTATATGAAGGACAGAAATCCTGGCGCATAAACAATAAAAATTTCTCAAAATTACATTAAAAAAAAATGAAGAACGTGTTAGAATGTTAACATAGATGTGTACCTATCTCTGTCGCGGTGCGAAAAATAATATTTTATTTATAAATTTCTGTGAGAAATTAAAGCTACAGAAGACTGCAATGAAGAGGAGACCGCTAGGCCTATACTCGTCAAACGTAAATGTGATGGCGGGCGAGGCGTCACAACTCAAAGAATCACACGAAAAAGAAAAAAAAAAAAGCTCGAATTTATGCCGTTCTGGGTTGGCTAGAGGCTCTAAATGCGTATTTGGCTAATTTCGCGATCATAACCGGCACTAATCATTGTTATACGTCAAATATAAAGATTCAGAAATAATAAGGCACAATTAAACCCAAAATCGAATTTTTCGCTTAATGTATACACACATCGTTTTGTGTTTCGTAAAAAAGATTTTACTTGCACGCATGACAACTGTTTGTTTACTCACAAGTATTGGCAAAAGAGCGAAACTGCTCCGTGGCAGTCAGCTTTTCTATCGCGACATTGTGAAGGCTACCTTACATCATTACTGCGTGAACACATGACCCCATCCTGCTTCTCATTTGTTGGGTATATCAGAACTGTATTTGAACCAACTTTAAGTAAATAACAAGATGATAACATACTGTTGTCTTTCTCTATATATACAGTGATGTCTCGTTAATATGGACACCTTCGTTTCCACAAAAAATCGTACATAATGCGAACTGTCCCCAATAACGAGACAAAAATGCATGTATTTTCCCAGTTTGTTCCTATATATATACTTTTTTTTTCTCTTTATTCCTTTCCGCAGTGTTTTTTTATAGGTTGCCATTGTGTTTTTTTTTTCTTTTTTAATTTTTATAAACCACCTTTGCTTCTTTTATTTTTGGGTGACACGGCCTTTCAATTTAAAAACACAACTACTACTTTAATTAACAGCGTTGTGAGAAAAAAGAAAAGGAAAAAGAGTTAGGCTAGTCTTGACAACGCCGCACGGAAAGGGACGCCGTGGGGTATTTTTCTTTCTTCTAACGCGCGGCGGTTATCCCAGGGGGCGTGAGCGGCGCGAGCGGCGGAAACAGCGCCGTTACCGCACCACCTTCACCGGATACCAGTTGGAAGAGCTGGAAAAAGCCTTCCACCAAAGCCGCTACCCTGACGTTTTCTCCAGAGAGGAGCTGGCAAGCAAGATACAGCTCACGGAAGCCAGGGTTCAGGTAAACACTGCGTCAGCCTCCACTGTACGTTCTATATACGGCGAGCAAGTGTTCCTGAACGCGTTTCCGGCGCATCGAAACGTAAGGAAAGGCAGCAAGCCAATCAAAACGCAACAAAAAGGCGCGCAGGAAACGCGCGATGACGAGGCTACCAAGCGCGCGCTGTTATTGGTTAAGACCGTGAAAGAAAACAAGCACGTAGGTGCAAAGAAACACACAAGGCACGCAGAGAGCAGACGAACTTGCACGCCGACCGTCGACCATGATGTTTGGTTTGGCAAAGGGGGCGCCTCCTTATAGACAATTTTTGCAACACTGAGACGGTCCGCGTGCCCTCAGTCATTGGCCCCGATCTCGAGCCCGAATCTCCGAGTGGCCTGCCGAACTCTGATGCAGCGCTCTTATCCAATCGTTCTGTTGTTAGGCCTTCCTAAAGTTGCGTATTTTGGCCACAGGTCGCGCTGGCTAGCAGCCGACTGAGGCGCCGCCTGTTCACTTCCAATTATTGCATTGTGCGCGCTGCCATCTTTTCCCCTTGGACTGTGGAACGAGGCTGCGCATGCGCAATAGCTCTCTCCTGTGGAAATACCAGACGCCGCGTATGAGCCCCCAGCACATTGATTTATCATTTTTTTGTCTGGGTGATACGCGCTGGAGGATGGCATTGAACAGTCAAACAATTAGCAGCGACCTTTACTTTCAAAGTCTTATAATGCATGAAATGTTGTAAAACACCCTGAGAACAACATCACCTAGGGTTATCTAGGAGGTGTAGTTAGGACGGGGAAGAGGTAAGACTTTTAGAGTATGCGCTACTCGCTGAAGATCCTCAAAAACAAGCAAAGACAATAGTCAACCATAAGTAACATACTTCCCCGGCCATTCGGTCATTATTTGTTTTTGTTTACCTTCGCACACCCTGTGCACAGGTTTAGGCGCACCGGTCGCTAACACAATGTCTACTTACCGATGTGCATAGCGTTTGGAATAATAAAGTGTTAATCTCTTCGGGAAACGCTTAACTGGTTTCCAATCACCACTCTAGGCGGTGATAAATGATCGTCTCGAGCAGCTTTCCGACGCAACTGCATGGTTAAACTCACCGAAAGGAAGGAATCGCTCAGTGGTGATTTCCTAAGTTTTAAGAGTGGAACTATTTTAGCCAGCTTCCACGATTCCGGTATCGTCTCTGTTTACTTCAGGACGAGTGCTGGTGGCCCCGGGGCCGAGATTTGCTGTGCATCGTAAGTGACCTTATCGGGACCAAGAGCTACAGATTTGCGGGTTTTGTGAAGAGCACAATCAATTTCACGTATATTGATTTCATAATCTAGCTCTGAATGCACTCGTAGTATCTCGTTCGCGAGGGTACGAGTAGCCTGCGTCCTTGAAGAACGGTATTGGGAAGTTGCATAGAGGACTCTACACTGTTAGCAAGTCCCGTGTATTTGGCGAATATTTGGGGTGAAAAACACGCTATTTACACAAATTACCATAAATTTACACGATGAGTAACGGATAATTCGTTCAGAAATCATGCGAGGTTGTAAAAAACCTGTTTTGGTTCGGTCATACACGCATAACCGTGTAGCCGACTTCGATAAAACGCATTGCCCCCGGCGACGACCGCGGCATAGCCAGGTATCGAAGCACCGGAATGCTTGGGGACACACTTAGAAAGGACCGTCGAGACAAATGCCGCGGAAAGAAACATGTCTCGGAGACAGATATGCACCAAAAGCAATTGCGCCATGTCGCAGGACGTTGGCGAAACCCGCGCTTACCGTGCTCGCCGCCATCTTCTGGTCGATGGCAATGCGGCTTCCCTCATGTCGCGCATGTTTGTATTTAATGGAAAAATATTTGACTCCAACCAAAAATTAAACTCGGACCCAACGTTTCAAAACCAGTTCGGTTTCTTCTTCAGGGGCGATTGATCTCGTGCGTGGGAGCAGCCTCGTCTTCTTTGGTGATACGAATATTTTCTAATCGCGCTTCCGCCTTGCCATCCAGTCTTTTTCTAATCACGTGTCGTAGTCCGCTCACATAAACAGATGGTAAGGTACCCATAGATCTGTTGATGTTTCCTGGTGTATTTTGGATGTGCCATGATTCAAGGTGATGTCTTTTTCGGAGATTGGTTTCAACATCAAGAACGGACGCGTTCGCGAAGTCTATCGGATGGTCAAAGGTGTCACAGTGCTCCGCAAGAGCACTGCGTTCTCGGTCGAATTTGCGTACATCGTTCTTGTGCTGGCGTAACCTTTGTGTGAAGTTCTTTGTTTCGCCGATATAAGATGCGGGACATTTTAAGCAGGGGATCCGGTAAACAATTCCCGGTGCTTTTTCCTTCGGGGGGCGATCTTTTGGTCTTGGCATGAACCGTCCAAGAGTGGATACCGGTTTGTGAGCCACGTGAATGCCTTCTTTTGCAAGCACCCGTGATAGTGCTTCGCTAGTACCCTGGACGTAGGGAACGCTGATGCGCGTGATGGGGCGATGCGGCGCAGCTCCCTTTGGTTGTGGGTTTTGGCGAGCGTGAACCGTACGTTTGGTGACTTGTCGGATGAATCTTGTCGGGTAGCCGTTCTTTCTCAAATCAGCGATCACACTCTGCCCCTCGCTTTTTCTGTCAGTTTCTGAAGAACAGATAACAGCCGCCCTGGACATGAGTGTTGCAACGACTGATGCCTTATGACTCGCTGGATGGTGCGACTTAAAATTAAGGTAGCGTCCGGTGTGAGTGGGCTTCCTGTACACCGAAAACTTCATCTCCTCCCCTTGCCTCTTCACCAGTACATCAAGGAATGGTAAACTGTTGTCCTTTTCCCGTTCCACGGTGAATTGGATGTCGGGCTCGATGGAGTTAAGGTGAGCCAGGAACTTGTCAACTTCTGATGTTTTCAATATACAAAAACAGTCGTCCACATAACGCATGAACACCTCAGGTTTGTTGGCAAAGGACTGTAGCGCTCGTTGTTCGATGCTTTCCATTGTCAAATTTGCAGTGGTGACAGATATGGACGCACCCATCGCAGTTCCGCTGGTTTGTTTGTAGAAGTCCCCTTTGAAGCAAAAGTAGGTGCCGCGGAGGCAAAAATCAAGAAGGCGGCACAGCTCGTCCACGCTGAGGCTGGTTCTGGTGCTGAGTAAAAACCTGCCGAGACATGAGCGTGATTCCGCAAAGCCTACGTCTTAAGCGTCTCGTCCACACTCAAGAGGGACACCGGATCGTGGCTCAAGCAGAACATCGTTTGCTCAACGCCCGAATCCATGAATGCCATACCACCATAAAGAAAAAGGAACTGGATCTATTTTTTCTACGTCGGAAGCTCGAACATCAGATTCCAGACGTACTACCATCTCTGCAGTTGTTTGCTGGGAACGTCGCGGCCACTGCCGAAAAGAAGCAACGTTCGTCCCAGCAGAGGAAGCTTTCGATTCTATCAAAGGCAAGCACGACAAACAAAAGCTGCGACACCACCGCTTTTGTAATGAATCTTTCATCTAAACGACTTTCTGACTGCGAGACGGATGTTTTGGCGAAAGGTCACAACTTCAACATGACCTCAGGAAGACCCCCCCTGGCGAAAATGGTCGCAGCCGTAGAAGACGGAATCTCCCACCTGGATCCCGACGTTCGTGAAGGAGTTCGACTTAAGGCAATAGGTATTCTGTCAAGACTCCGTTCTCAACCACATCATAACCTGCCTAAAGAAGAAAGCAAAGCGCTGCGGGAGCTCCAGGCGGATACCACTATCGTAATTCTGCCTGCGGACAAGGGCAATGCGACTGTGGTCCTAGACCGGGAAGCTTACGAGCGTAAGGTCGGAGACCTCCTTGACAGTCCTGCTTATGAAAAGCTAAAGAAAGATCCAACCCGCCAAGTCCAAGACGGCCTGAACAAGACTCTGGCAGATGTTTTCAGGAACCACCCCGATTCAAAAGGCCTCTACTTTCAGCTCATATGCAGGAATGGCTCTGCACCGGGCTTCTATGGGCTGCCCAAGATTCATAAGATCAACGTTCCTCTGCGACCCATAGTAGATTTCACCACCTCTCCGCTCCGGGCCTTGTTAAACTACTTACACCGGATAATTTCGCCTCTCACTGGAAGAACCTCCACCTTTGTCCGCAATGCCGGTGACTTCGTTGAATGCATGTCGGAAGTGAAGGTCAACAGGGAACACAGCATGGTGTCGTTCGATGTCGTGTCCCTCTTTACCAGCGTTCCAGTACCCCTGGCAGTCTCCACAGCCAGAGCGGTTCTCGAATCAGATTCCGAACTCAGCACCAGAACCAGCCTCAGCGTGGACGAGCTGTGCCGCCTTCTTGATTTTTGCCTCCGCGGCACCTACTTTTGCTTCAAAGGGGACTTCTACAAACAAACCAGCGGAACTGCGATGGGTGCGTCCATATCTGTCACCACTGCAAATTTGACAATGGAAAGCATCGAACAACGAGCGCTACAGTCCTTTGCCAACAAACCTGAGGTGTTCATGCGTTATGTGGACGACTGTTTTTGTATATTGAAAACATCAGAAGTTGACAAGTTCCTGGCTCACCTTAACTCCATCGAGCCCGACATCCAATTCACCGTGGAACGGGAAAAGGACAACAGTTTACCATTCCTTGATGTACTGGTGAAGAGGCAAGGGGAGGAGATGAAGTTTTCGGTGTACAGGAAGCCCACTCACACCGGACGCTACCTTAATTTTAAGTCGCACCATCCAGCGAGTCATAAGGCATCAGTCGTTGCAACACTCATGTCCAGGGCGGCTGTTATCTGTTCTTCAGAAACTGACAGAAAAAGCGAGGGGAAGAGTGTGATCGCTGATTTGAGAAAGAACGGCTACCCGACAAGATTCATCCGACAAGTCACCAAACGTACGGTTCACGCTCGCCAAAACCCACAACCAAAGGGAGCTGCGCCGCATCGCCCCATCACGCGCATCAGCGTTCCCTACGTCCAGGGTACTAGCGAAGCACTATCACGGGTGCTTGCAAAAGAAGGCATTCACGTGGCTCACAAACCGGTATCCACTCTTGGACGGTTCATGCCAAGACCAAAAGATCGCCCCCCGAAGGAAAAAGCACCGGGAATTGTTTACCGGATCCCCTGCTTAAAATGTCCCGCATCTTATATCGGCGAAACAAAGAACTTCACACAAAGGTTACGCCAGCACAAGAACGATGTACGCAAATTCGACCGAGAACGCAGTGCTCTTGCGGAGCACTGTGACACCTTTGACCATCCGATAGACTTCGCGAACGCGTCCGTTCTTGATGTTGAAACCAATCTCCGAAAAAGACATCACCTTGAATCATGGCACATCCAAAATACACCAGGAAACATCAACAGATCTATGGGTACCTTACCATCTGTTTATGTGAGCGGACTACGACACGTGATTAGAAAAAGACTGGATGGCAAGGCGGAAGCGCGATTAGAAAATATTCGTATCACCAAAGAAGACGAGGCTGCTCCCACGCACGAGATCAATCGCCCCTGAAGAAGAAACCGAACTGGTTTTGAAACGTTGGGTCCGAGTTTAATTTTTGGTTGGAGTCAAATATTTTTCCATTATCACTTCCCAACCAGACAGACGTCTGTCGAAGATGTTTACCTTCATGTTTGTATTTAGTTTAGGGGTCCTGATAACAGTTTCTTAGACACCACAAATAAAGTTATGGGTCTAATTATTCGTTCCAAACAGTTAAAATCGATATAAAAAGCGTGTCCTCGATGTGAACACGTGACATTGCAGTTGGTTTCGTTTTTGCTTCAACCTTCAACTGCAAGCGATCTGGCCACGGCGCAAGCGCAACGCTGATGTACGCTGGAAGCAAGCGCGGGTTGGCTTTCGTTGTTTTTGTTGGACCGGAGAAAATCTGGCAAGTACGCATGGCGCCGCTACTGTTTTGGTTTGACGGGACGCGAGAAGCTTCGCATAGAGCTTCGGAGTTTGCGAGCACACAGTGAAGACGTGACCAGAGAAGTGCCCCTGTGATGTTCCTGGAAGACGGAAAGTAGCATTCGTAATTGTCGTGTGTGCTTTGAAAGCGAAGGGAGTCACAGGATCCACGAGTTCGCAACCACAAGCCAAGGTTCACGACAGCGCGGCGTGAACTTCGGCGATCTCGTTCTGTTTGGTGCAACCCGGCGATGCGAAAAAGAGCTGAAACATTCGTCGTGTGTGGTGCGGTGCTTTGTATTCCGGGTCTGTTTGAACCACGCTTTTAACACGGAGCGCAAATTGTTTGTTGCGTGGTGGAGGTTCAACGGGTACAGTCCCGTCGTCGTCAGCTGATCCGGTCCAGCTGGTCCTGGAGGACGCAGCGAGCGTTTTTAAAAGTAAATCTTCCTTCGTTCCGTTTCAAACTGTGGAAGTATCCTGACACATGCCGTGAGTAAGAAGCAGCGGGCGTTTTCAACAAAATTACGTTGTTTTAATTGAATAATGGACTCCGGATTGTTGTCTTAAATCTGCCGTTTTTTATGCTTCGTGTTGGACTGCGTTTGCATAGCGACGCACACCTCTCGAGTAAATGATTCGGTCCTGCAACGAGTTTGTTGCGCCAATCATGCGGCGTGAATAAATTAGGGCAAGGTTTCCTACCTGCCCACAGATGCATGTACTGAGACCATTTTTTTATGTTGTGAACGTAGTGCTCTTTTTTTATTTTGCAAGACGCGTTGGTGCATTTATTATGGTACAATCACTTGAGAGTTGAGAAATTGGAGAGCGAGCAAGCTTTCTCAACTTTGTCTCTTTCTCTCTGGCACTGCCCTGTTTGAGTTTCATTAGGCATATCTACTAGCAGGTACAAACTGCTCTAAAGCAGGTAAAAAAACGGAAAGCTTAGGACGGTGCGGACTCCGTGTTTCGCGCTTTTGGCAAGGTGACAGGGTAAATGCTTTTGTGAGATATGCGGAATATGCAAGCGATTTTGTTATGCCCGTCGTTTGCGTCTCTCCAGCAAAACGAATAAGATGATCTACTACAAAGGCGCAATCACAAGCCAAGATTTAAGATAGCAGTCGTTTGCTTCGATGATCCGTGTAGCTGTATTTTACCCTGCTCTCTGCAACACCGTGTCATGACGAAGAGCTGGAATGGTCACGGTTTGTGCTGGCCTCCCGGTTGACAGAAACCCGCGTCGCCCGCATCGGCACGAGTGCGCTTGGGCTGTTGATGCTCAAGCCTTTCATCCGCGGCTTGTCGCCAGCTCATCCTGCTGCTCAACGGTGAGGAAGCGGCGAGAGTAACCTCGGAAGTGAATGTAAATCCTCGTTCATTCAGTTATCCGGTGTCAAAGTGTGGAAGATGTCCAACGTGTACTGAGGGCGGGAACTACGAGCGTTTTGCCTTGCTTTTATAACCGAAACCAGACCAACGAGATAACTGCTTTGCGTACTCTAAAATGACGGAAGCAATAAGTTTCAACAGGTCGAGTACGTCACCGGGGATGTAGGCGAGACGGTGCACACTGTTTAAACGCTTGCAGTATCCACGAGTGGTACCAGGAAAGCGACGCGACGTCAACAGAGAAGGAGCTCGCGATTCAGCATAATGCACTGCTACGGGCCCGTGTATCTTCAACTTTCGGGGTGGTGGCAGTATAAAAAAAAAAAAAGACGCATCAGCGCCCCACACCTGTGTCCACGAATAACACCGGTCACAAACTCCCGAGCCCCATCGCTCTTCTCAACACCGACACGACATACGACAACAAACTGCATCAAAACGCCCCAAAAGTGAAGGCGTCTGCTCCCGTACTGCAACTGCTGCAACTAGCGGAAGTAAAGTGTTGGGCGGATGTCCGGATGTCCTTCACAAAAATATATAAAAAATGCTTTGCGCAAGGATCATTTTCATTTATTATTGTTTACGTAATGACAAAATCCCAATAATTTGTTTTCCTATCTGATTCAAGCTAGTCGGACTGCTCATAACACTGGTCATGCAAGAAAATAACAAAAATTTGAACTTTTTCATGACCGGTTTAAGATTTATTGTTAACATATCGTTATTTATTGCAACGGACTAACATTATAGATTTTGCCTCCATACTTTTTAAATGCAAACAGTACTAACACACGGCTGTCCATTGCGCCGTGTTTTGCGTATTCTTCTATAAATCTGTAATGGTCAGCGACCAAAGAGCTCACCCGCACATGTCAAGCTTATATGCGCCGCGGGGAGGAATAGGTATCGAGTAGGAAGTGTCGGGCGTAGTGTCGGTTGTTGTGTTTGTGTACATGTTGGTGCTGTGTAGCTGTGTGCTGTGTTGCCTGCGTTGTATGTAGGGTTGCTGTGTAGTCGTGGTCGTTCGCAGTGTTAACGGACTCGTCTTTTTTTTTTTTTAAAAACGGGCTGCTAGAAATCTCGATAGGTGGCGCAAGTTACCGCCCGATTCTAAATAGTTTGCTCAAGCTATTTATCTATGTAAGTACGGCATTCGTTTTTTTTTTTTTTTTTGTTTAGCGGCTTGTTGAAGCTACTGACGCCGCCGACCGCCGACAACGCACGTACGTACCTTTGCAAGTAGCTACGTCCGCCGCTTGGAGACTTTACTGTGTATAAAAGACATCGAACGAGAACTAACGCGCCCTGTGTGCTTTCAATTCGGCTGAAAGGCGCGGCTCGCTGGGCTCGTCTCGCCTGTTCTCGGCCGCTGGCCGCCATGTTTCAGGAACACGCTCGAAACGGTTTTGCGGAAGGCAGACACGGTGTAGCGTGTTAAGTTTACACAGCACCTCATGTGTAGACGAAAAACACAGATGGCCTCGTGTAGAACGAACACGTTTCGACGTGTCCGCTATGGGACAACGGTTTACACGTCTGGGCGTGTTATTTTTGCTAACAGTGTATGGAAAGTTGTTAACAAGTCGCATTGTTGCGCTAACAGAGCGCAAAATTCATCCGCGGTTGTCGCTTTCGATGTACCCTTAATTCAGAAGAGCTAACGCGCGGAAAAGTTGTTTTGTCATATCAGGCGTGCAAAGAAAACGAAGTATTTTTTATATCTATAGGAATCGGTGTGAAGAAGGTCAGATTACCGCTAAAACTGCCTCCATCGGCGGACTGAAAGAATTTGAAGCTCTCGACACATAACCTTGTGAATATGTTGGGCATGGTTATAGTCTTCAATCTTACCTGATCTTCTAGGGCGTTCTGCTCTTCGTCTTTCTGCACGTAGCTTTTCGTATTATTTTATTAACACCAACATGTCCGTCGGGGACAGGTACAAAACGCGTTGCTCGTTCGTAACTAAGCAAAATCGAGTTTTCAAATTCATCGGGCTCTTTCAAATCCCCAAGATTCAAAGTGTTTAAATGTCTGAACATCTGGCAATTTGTTACGCGCGCTCGATGTTGCCGGCCACGAATATTAAGAAGAGGGTGTTGCACGAGAATGGGAAAATGGTGGCGACATCGTGCTTTCCTCCCTGGCATACATGTCACTTGAGGTGAAATGTCTGGAAAACATAGGGTCAGGTCTAAACAGCTGCAATAGGTAGGGCCACGAACAAAGGTTGGTGATCCGTCGTTAAGGACGCAAATGTTGTACTTGTCCAAATACTCGGCAATGACAATTCCACGTCAATCGCAGTGGTCACTTCCCCGCATTGTGTGGTGTCTATTGAAGTCTCCACATATTTTAAAAGCAGCATATACGCGACGAAATATTCCAGAGAATCCAAATGAAGTTATTGGAGTTTGAGGTTCAATGTACACGCTCACAACAGTAAGTGCAGGCAATTACCACACCAAACCTTGCAGGCGACAAATTCTGAGATCTCTTTTGTCGATGAGAGTAGATGCACTGATACCAGATCTACCAACTACCTTTTTGACGAGATGATTGGTAGTGCAAGTAGTTTAAGAGGCAAAAGTAATCGTCCACGCGAGCTTCGGTTAATGCAAGTATCGGTATAGTGTTCTGTTTAAGAAATTTACGAAAATCACCAGATATTTGCCGTAATCCGTTGGCATTCAATAATAGAATAATAATAATAACTTTATTTTCCATCCATCTAATGATGGAGGCCCCAAAGGGAAAAAAAGCTGCAGTATGCAACTTGACTGGTCCTCGGGCCCCTGACACAGGTCAGCAGCAAGAATGGGGATAAAATACAGAAAAGGCAAAGTATACAGTGAAACCGTTGCACATCTACGGTTGAACACATTTCTACAAACCAAGGTTCACTCAAGTGTAGAACATAAAATGAAAATAAAAAATCACGCACAAAAATATAAGCGCAGGTCCTTGAAAATTAGACTATCAAAATCAATATTGAAACATATCGAAACACTTAAACACTCCTATGTGACTGTAGAAATTAGGCATTAGAATACTCTTCATTCATCGGTGTTTGTGATGACTTAAGTAATCTTTCCATGGCGAATAGTGCTGTTACCTCCGGAAGATAGTTGGCCGCGGGCACGGTGCTGAGTATGGCCCTTAGAGCCGTGAAAAAGCATCGGTATACCAGCAAATGCGTGGCGTCGATCGATTTCCGTGTCTCAAAGTAATCCTCATGATTATCGCGTCGGCTCATATAACGCTTTTGTGTGCGGAGTGCTGGTATAACGGAGAGGTTTGATGTTTGGTCTATTGGGTTCGTTTGACTAGGAATCGTAGAGTTTAGGTGCGATGGAGTCCTGAACTTGATCTGGGCGTTTAGTTGGCGTTTTAGCACGTCAGAATACTGCGACCGTTGAGGCTGTTGAGATACTTGTGTCTTCTATGTTGATGTAGAGGGACGAGGGGGAAGTGGAGGTGGGGGAAAAGGTGGTGGAGGAGGCAGGGAGGGAGGGGGGCAGGTGACCTCTAGGAAAGAAGAACGATTATTTTGTATTGGTCCGTTCAGGATTGCATGCTTTCTGGCTGCAGCTGCTACCTTTGTGAGGACAGCGTGAAAACGAAGAGCAGTGATTGCCTCCACAATTTGCACACTTTGGATTAGTTTTGTCCATGCAGTCCTTCTAGCTGTGTGGTCCAGCGCACACCTTGCATCTCTGTTGGTCGTGACATTGTCTTGCGAGGTGCCCATGGATGTCGTTGGCATCGACAGCACAGTACCGGGGTCTCAAAGTACTCCATCACAGGATGACTGGTGAAGGCGAGTAGGACCCGTGCACGCATCGGTTGATTCCGTGGAAAGTGAAGCAGGACACTTTCTGTTGGCTGTAGCCCCCATGCTGCCGTCTTCTTTACTTGAATATGCAATTTTTCGCTGGACTGCAATGCCACCAGCGTCTTTGAGGTAGTCTAGCAGTTCGTAGCCTGAGTGTTAGACAGGAATGTTGTTGACTTTGCAAACATTGCGTGTGTATGACTCGGGCACGGTCACTGTCAGGTCGGTTCCAACAAGAGATTTCATCATAAGAAGTCCGTTCGTTGAGTTCAACGTCGCCGTGTTTACCGTTAGTGTGCCATTTTTCCTTATGCGTGGTGCTAATAACTTCTCTTGTGACACCGTCACGATTTCCTTTGCTGTTCTGTTACGGTTGGTTTTCCAAAATTAGGTTCCAGTTTGTTTTGGCTTGACGATCAGTGGGATTCCAGCGGGACGATTTTCCGCACTGTGACTTGAGCGAAGTCGTCTTCGTCTCCAAGATTGCCGTTATAAAACGATAAGTTGGTTGTTCTCTCCTCGTACATTTGTTCCGGGAAGAGATTCACGCATTGTTTCTTCCATGGAACGTCATCATTGAGGATGAGGTCGTTAGCCGTCAATTGCAGTCCTTGTAGTGGTTGACGCGTCTCCGCTGCCGAAATGTGGCTCGTAGTCGCGGCGGTATCTCTTTCAGCGTCCGAGGTCAAGGTCTGGTAGATCGGTTCACTGAAGCGGGGCAACGCTGTCGCAGTTGGTCCCTGTTTATGCGGCAGGGTTGTGCCGGTAAGAGCTCTGTAGGGTTCTGCGACTAAAGCAAATGTTGAGGTAGCCAAATTGAGCAGAATAGCATAAAATTTCAAGCTTACAGCAAGAGCGGCGGAAAATGGTGCTGGATATTCCAATCATGGTCGCTGTTTTCGGTATGAATGAAAATTAAATGTGTGCTTCTGCTGCAAGCGTTCCTTTTTGTGATCCAAAAGGCGCTGCTCCATAATGACTGAGACCAATCACATCACTCAAGTAGCCGACAACAACAGAAAAGAACGAATCCCGACGCTAAAAAAGTGTTTCTTAAACTCTCAATTTCAAGATTAAGACTCAGTTCGTCGGCGTTTTGCGTTTCCTTCTCGGGCAGGTGTGGTTCCAGAATCGGAGAGCCAAGCACCGCAAGCAGGAACGCCACGACGCCAAGCGACTCTCAAGTCTCCTGGCCGAAGCCAATTTTCTCGGGGAAGGCAGCGCTGACGCCGGGTCCCTGGAGGCAATAGGAAGTCTTGGGATGGACGTGCTCAAGGGATTCCTAAGTATGACTGTCAGCTGGCAAGGTTTACTACGCGTGGCATAGTTGTTGACACCTCGCTTTCTTTGAGATTGGTGGAGACACCATATAAAGCGTGTTCCTAGATTTCAAGTATATGGTCGCGGGCACGGTGGAAAAAGGGAGAGGCTTCGGAACAAAACCAGGAGGGTGTCGAAATTTTACTTGGGATTTGCGGCGAGATGTGTCGGTGGCGGCCTCCTATGATTTCCTCTCGTGTCGTCATTACCTCGCGAGCAACAAGTTTGGTGGTGTTTGTGATGAGCATGGTGGAAGCTTGAAATCATTGCACTCTGAAACCAAGGTTGCCAACACCGCAAAAATTGAAGTTCTTCCATTCCTCTTATTTCCTTCGAAAAGAATTTTTTTTTGCTGACGTCATAGTCAGCATTTGGCCAATCGTGGAAGACCGATCACAGCGACGCTTTCGATCGCGCACGTCGACAATACCGGCGGGGAGAGGAGACGAGCGCGGGCGAGGACGCCATAGGACCGAGCTCTATAGACGCTTTGCAGCAGCTGTGCATGGGCGCCGCCATAACTGACCTTCAGTTTTTGTTCCCCCTTATTACGTTCACTTCACTCCATTATTGCCATAGCAGGCCAGGTTATTGACATCTTAGATTTTATTCTGTCTTGCTCCCCAGCATTGGCCTTTGTGGAGGCTCGTCCACACCAATTTCAGTGGCTCGGTATCTCGGTAAAACAAGAGAAGGTCAGTAATGGCGGCTGTATTCTGGCGCGTGTGTAAAGCGTCTATACTTCGTCTCACCTTAGTATGGACTATTGTTAGCCGCGCGTGCTAAAAGCGCGAGCTAGTCGCTTTGAATGAAGCCGCGGCGGCTGCACGAGCGCTCGTGCAGCAAGTGATCTACTGAAGGCAGTCAGGGCTGGCCGCTCGCGCTAGCACAGCCTTCGCGGTTAGTCCATGCTAGGGTGAGACGAAGTATAGATGGATTCATTAGTTAGTAGCTAGATGCCTTTGTCTCTACTCAGAGCAGTGCTGTCTCTACTCACTGTACAGACGCGTTCGAATGCCAACGCCGGACGCTGGCCGCCGGCGTTCGGTGTTTGAATGCGTTCGAAAAGTGCGTAGAGGCATAGCCTCCTCTATACTGACAAAGCCTGGCAGATCGCCTCGAGAAGCAGCCGCCGAAGTTGAAAACGTAGAGTGGCAGACAACGAATGAAAGGAGAGCCACGTGACGGGAGCCCCGCTGCGGCGAGACGCCGAAACACACTTGTCCCGAGCGATGGAATGTCCGCTCGTGCAGCTCGCGTTCCTCGCGCTACCGCTTCTTTTCTCGTCAGGTTTGAAAACCATGTTTCGGGTACTCGCCGCTGCAAAAAGCTGGGTGCTGACGTCCAGGTTCCCCGAGAAATGCCCTGTGCCACCAAATCCTCGCGCTCCAAATCTGCGACGGAACACTCTATGGCTCCGTCGTCGAACTGCCAGGACTTGTGAGTACAGCGGAGGCTATGGTAGAGGTAAGGGCAGCTAGATTTGCCTCTACCCATCATTCCATCCGGAGTTTGGAGCCCTGGCATCCCCGCGCACTCTTGTCTCCCCCTCACCCTCGGTTTCTACCCTCATTGCCTAACGCGACCCATCAAACCGCGTGACCCCAATGGAGCAGTTAGAAACACTTTCATATCTAAGCACACTAATGCGCTGCAGAGAGCTTATAGACCTTCGCATCGCCTATCGCCCGGGTGAAGAATGCTGAGTCACTGAGCTGTGGACGCATGCGCAAGGTCTAATCTACTACACAGCAGAGCAACAGCGCATGCTCAGAAGGCGTTCCACAGCCCAGAACACAAAGATGGCAGCGCGCAGAAGGCGATATTGCAAAGGTCTCTAGATAGATTGTAGAGAGGGTTCATCTCAGATCATGGGGGACCGTTGGCAATTCAATAGTTCACTCCTCCTGCTGAGGTTGATCGCAAGCGCGCATGCGTTGTGTTGTGGGGTGGCGAGGAGGAAAAACGGGTGTAAAGGCGGAGACGTTTGCAGACGATCAACGCTTTCGGCACCTCCTCGCAGCTCGTATTGCAAACGCGGCCTATAAACCACGTGACCGCGGTCGAGTGGTTGGACGCTCTCTGAGATACAAGCTCTCTAATGCGCTGTGCCGACAGCAGCGCCACCGCAGCAGCGTGACGTCAGATCTGCGCCAGGCAGCAAAGCGCGCCTCCCGACCACTAATGTGTGCACGCGTAATAAACGAAAAAAAAAAAAAATTGTTAGGTGTTGTATGCTACTGGCGCGGTTATCGCTCCCATACGTTTCTATTTTCAATGCTCCTTCTGTACTACTACTACAGCGGAGGTTAAACGAAAGAGAGAATGCGCATGTACTAGTTCTCTTTTTTGTTGCGGCGCAGATGTCGTTTTCGTGGTGTCTGCAACAAACAACTGTATCCGCTGGTTTCGCGGTGCGTATGAAAGTGGTCCTAGTTAAGACAAAAGTGCAAGAAAAAAAAATAGTGCACAACAATTATTTTAAGTAAATACGGCGAGCAAATGTTCTAAAATGCGTCTTTGGCGCATCGGAAGGCAAGGAACTCCAATCAAAGGGCATCATAGAGAGAGCGCAGTGAACGCGCAATGAGGGGGTCAGTGGCCGAGTGGGCTAGCGTGCACCACCTCGGAAGACGGGGAGCGAAAGCTCGCGCTGCAAAACCCAGAGGAAAAAGATTGGGTTGTGTGTATGTTTATACAGTATAGAACCTGGTCTGCCTTAACTGGCGACGAGTCCCTCAGCTGCAGATGTGAAATTTAGCCAGTGCAGTACAACCGGTAGCCTGAGGTCTTTAACGTGCATTACGCAGCCCACTCGGTAACCGCAACCCCCCCCCCTCCCCCCCCCCCCCCCCCCCCCCCTCTGCTCAGCGTGTCTTCTGTAGGACGCGTGGGCATTGTGACTATACGGCTTTTATTGAACGGTGGTAAAATCAACCGTGAGTACTGTTCTTTGCAGACAGCTACACGGGCGAAACCTACGCGGATTCGAGCGAAGGCCCACCCGTGGAGCTTCCGAACGATGCTTCAAGCTTGGCTTCCTCCGCCTTTCGGACACACGCGTCTGACCAGGCCTCCGTCACTCTGACCCCGGCAGCGGGAATGCCCACTGCGCCGCCGGAGCCCAGGCCAGAAGCCGCCGACCTGCTTCAGATGGCCCTCGACTCAGCGGTTCAAGAACTGACGCCGCCATCTTCCGTCGTCTGCAGCAATGAGCGAGAATCCGGCCTCTCGGATTCCGTACAAAGCATGCTTGTTGAGATGTGTTTTCCGGATGTCCACGAGAGCGACCTCTAGCGCTAGGTGTCGGGGTAGGTTTAACTTATATAGTGACTGACCGAGTGAAAGAATAAACCGTGTCCTTTGGAACTGATTCGATGGATGTCAAAAACGGCGTTTGGTTTATTCGTTTGTGCGTAGGATGACTAGCAGAGAAAGGATGACCTGGAGGCACCCGAAGTATATAACATAGAGGAAGTGGGTACTTTTGCCACTGTTTCGAAGTTTGTCAAGAAGAACATTCAGGATGAGTCGCATGTCCGGAGCGTTATGTAGGCATGCATAAATTACATCGAGAATTTACCTTTCCAGTTTAGTTTCATTGTAAACAAAGTAACGAAAATAAGTTCTGCAGGGCTCACGTTGATGGTCAGGCTTGTAGTGGTATCCTCTGGCTAGGCTGTCCCTCTACCGCGAGATTATACTCAAGCCCAATTTGAGTGATAGCCTCTCTATGGTGATATAGCACTCCATATGCACTTTTGCTATGACGGCGGTCTTCAGGATCCCCATTATCACTCGATCTGTCAAATAGTTCAGAGACTGGAATCTAATTCTCGAGCTCCAGCTAGAGCCACTCTATATGGCAGCGTAGCTGCCAGAGTAGCGACACGACGCAAAATTATCTAGATGCACGACGTCAGATGCGCTCATAGTAATCTCCATTTTGGGCCTGGGAGGTTGCCATGGTAACCGTGCTTCTAGCGACGCCAGGCGGCAGCCTTTGTAGTCTAGTTGATATCTCCATTCGTTCATTGAAAAGTGGTATAAGACGCTTGGCATCGCAGTACGGCAAGAACGTCTGGAGGAACGGTGCCTGTTTTTTCTGGAAAGTGAGACGATTTGCAGCCCGGGGACTGTCGGGCGACGAGAGCTGCAATGGTATCGTACGTGCACGGACAAGGCGAGAGGTTTTTAGCGCCGCCGGGATGGCGGCCGCTTCCTGGGACGAACGTACCGTCCTAGTACTTTCGGACTTCGCTCCGATGGAACAAAATCCGACTACGCCGGCCACGACAGGACGATTGGCTCGGGACATGACTGCTGCTCGACTGCCCCATAGTGAGCGAGTATATATTTAGCATCATACTTCTTCAAGACCCGATCATCCCTTGAAGACGAGATTTTCTCACCGACTGGTGAGGAGCGACGTCGACGGGGTTCAACCAAGAGGGACGGCATGGTGGTCTCTAGGGAATCGTCGACGCCATCAAAAGAGACGGACGCCGAATATGAGGTGTTCTTGCCGACAGGCCAACTGGTTGTTCGGAAGTTTACCGGCATTTAAAAAGTCAATATTTTTATCTGGTGTAGCACACATATCCATGTTAAAGGTGCCACGAAATTATTTTTAAACTTCTTCTTCCTTACCTGTAATCTTCAACTCAAAAGAGAACTGTGAAATCACGCAGTCGTGACATGCTAGGGCACCGGTGCGATGACCCCAGCTTTCACCGTGCTTTTTAAGCGCACCGTAGAACTTGGCATTCGCAAATGATCATAACAGTGCGATGACCCCAAGCTTTCACCGTGCTTTTTGAGCGCACTGTAGAACTTGGCATTCGCAAGTGATGATGTTTTTCAGGACACACATTGGCCAGGAACTCGAATTCAAATATCCATGGACGAATTGATTGCTGACGAGCGCATACATCCGAGCGACGCAGTTTTCATGTCCAATGCGTCAGTTGGGATCGGCTTACGTCATTTTGGCCTTTGTAGGCATTGTAAAAAGGATATTTAGAACCATACACACCTGATGATAACGTCATAGCACACTGACATTAAGGAACACAAAACGGGCCCAGCCACAGAAAATAAATATTATGCTCGTAAAAATAAATACGTTTGTAACTTGTAAATTACAAAGACGAACACACCTCTGAGCATCTAAGTTTAATAGTATGTGTTGATGCGTTGTTATATAGACGCTTTACACACGCGCCAGATTGAGCCGCCATAGCCGCCCTTCTCTTGTCTTACCGAGATGCCGAGCCACTGAACCAGGCGTTGACGGGTCTTCACAAGGGCCTATGCTGGGCACAAGAACACAGTAGCATCTAAAATGGCAATAACCTGTCCTGCTGTGGTAATGACGAAGTGAAGCGAACGGAATAGGAGGGAACAAAAACTGAAGGTCAGTTATGGCGGCGCCCATGCACACCTGCTGTAAAGCGTCTATAGCAGGACATTTCATATACGTCAGTTGAGCAAACGCCAGTTTTTCACTTGAAAAACTAACCAAAAAACACTGCAATCAAATGCAAGCCATTGCAACGAAAGCAAGTTATATTAAAATCTCCAGAACTGCCAATTCGTAAAATTGTCGATTAGTAAAAAATATTAAAGATCTCAGGAGCTTCCTCGCTGAAAAATGCTGTGATTATTCCGTGCCCCAGGGCTGAAACAATTTCCCCGAGGCCCTACACGCGCCGTACACCTTTCGTTATGATTCTCAGAAATTCAGACTTTCAAAGGAAGCTAGAAAAATGCGAAAATTTTATCCTAAGAGCTATGTGGAGCGCTAGTTCGTCTGCTTCTTTTTGCAGGGGTTGTGGTGACGTCAGAACGCCGAGATCTGAGTGGCTCCGATGGAAGGAGAGTGGGTAGACCTCAAAGCAAGCTGCCTTGAGGCCTACGCACTATTCTTAATTCAGAACCAATCAGAGCTCTGCGTTCTGACGTCACCCCAACTCCTGCTAAAAGAAGCAGACAAACTTGCGCTGCGCATATCGTAAAATCGTTGATTAGTATACTTGGAAGTTGTGTGAACATTTATACAGCGTGTAGCTGGTCAACCATTTCAAAGTTGCGACGAGTCACTCGCTGTAGATGAGCAATTTAGCCAATGGAGTATAACCGCTAGCCTGGGGTCTATAGGTCTTTAACGTGCACCACGCAGTAGTGATACACAACCGCAGGCCGGTACGATGCTCGTCCAGATCGAAACGGGCAGGGGTGGGGATTGAACCCAGGTTCCCCGGTTGATTAGTACAAAACGTAAACATCGCAGGAGCTTCCTCGGCAAAAGTTTGTGATTATGCGGTTACCTGGGGCAAAAACAAATTCCCCAAGGCCCAACATGCGACGCATAGACATCGCATCGATTCTCAGACACTCCAACGTTCAAATAAAGCTAAGAGACAGTGATAATTGCATGCTAATTGTCTTATCGATCCTCAAACACATCCGGAAACCCGAGCACCGTTAAGGCGATATTAATGATGCTGTCGCACAGGCGCTAATATCCAGAGCGATCTTGCACAGAAAGGGTATAAAGTATAATTCTTTCAGATCTTCACGTTAAACCTACGTCAGAAAGCACGAAGAAGCCCTAAATTGTCGGCAAGCTGAGGCACATCACGACTAAGGGCACCGAACAAACTCGCATCCACCAGCTCTGGGCGCTGCCATATTACCGATGACATCACGGCTCTTGAGAGGTCACGTGACTAGTCGTCACTCGGTTGCTACGGTAACCGAGCCAGCTCAGCTCGTTGCTATGGTACCGTGTGTGACCAATCGCGGTGAGAGGCGGCACAAGGAAAAGCGTGGCGCTACTCTGGCAGCTACGCTGCCATATCGAGTGGCTCTAGCTCCAGCTCGTGTTTGAACCAGAAACGCTTTAAAGAAACCATTAAAAACAATTTCAAACTTTTTTTTTTGAAAAGGTTGTTTTTCTATTTTTTAGGGACCAGAGAATACGCTCAATCGTTCTTCTATACCTTCCCATGAAACTTATTATTTCCTATAAAATAAATCAACAAAACCTAAACTGACGTTCAGCTTTTCCACCATACCACTTCTTTTAAAGCGGTGGTGACACCAACAGTGAACCGTCGGTTTCGGTAGAATTTATTGATCACGAGCGCAGACGGCACGGTGAGCTGTAGCACCGCTTGGTGGTTTGAGAGCGTTGTACCAAGCTGTACCGCGTTGCGACTGCGAGTATAACCATGGACATTCGTTGTCAAAGCCACGTTCACGCGCACGCTGCATATGTATGCTTTCACGCAGGGTGCACCAGTGTATCTCTGGGCCAGTTGGAGTGAGTGCATGGAGCACCCCGTAAGACGCGCTCATGTAACGGTTGCGTCAATCACAAAGCGCCACCACAGCTCGATCATCAAGGAGGGAAACCTAGTCATAAAAAGATTAAACGATGTTGTGGCCAACGTGACTGTAGAGCTCTCTGGCAATTGGTGCGCGTGACATGTCACGTGTGAGATGGATGGTTAATTCTAGAAGGATTTCCTGCAGGCTTGCGCGCGCTCCGTCCGATAGGTTTTATCAGATCGAAGGCGAGACTGTGGTGTATTCTAGTACTCCATAGTTAGACGAAGACTGTCTACATATAGCTACGGTCACGTGATGTGGTCACGTTGGCCTGGTAAGTGAGGAGAGTGAGGAGGAAAATGAGAAAGAGGCGAGGCGTCATGGGTGCATAACTTGTGGAGGCTACGCGGCTGGCGTCATGCCCGCTCCTACCCTTCTATCCTCCTTGTCGATCATGCAAGCGTGCTTCACAGCATCTGTTCACGTTCGGTAAAAAAACGTAAAAAAAAAAAAAAAAAATTAAATTAAAAAGAAATGCAGCTTGCGTTGTCGTATTAAGACGATGAAAGTGCTTTTTTTTTTTCCCCGAAATTTGTATGTATTAATAAAGCGCGAGACACATGCGCGAAAAATCCATCCGATCCGACGTCCGATCCGGCAGTACGACTGCCTGATCCGAAAAATTTGGTCGCTACGTCGGATCGGCGATCCTTTCGCACGGCGGCCGGATTGTCGGATGCGTCCAGCCAATGACAGCACAGCTAGCGCGAACGTCATGATGACGCACTGGGTCTGGCAGGACGAACAAGAAAACGGGACGGGTGCCGGGAAGCCGGACGCGTGGATCCCGCTGACCCATTCGAAAAAGATGGCCCCGGCAAAGAATGCACGCGCTAACGAGAACGAGCTTCTAACTTCGCTCGTGTGAGCTAAACTCTGTCCACCCTAGCTAAACCGTCAATCTGGGACCAGAGATCTGTGAACGCGGACCTCTGCTGGAGTGCTTGGATCTCCTGGGCGGAGCCGAACGGATCGTCGTGTCGCATGCAAGGTCGGGAGCATGTGTCTCGAACTGTCGCGTGCGGCGATTCGGAGCGGCGTTCAGACTGTCGGATCGGACGTCGGATCGGACGTCGGATCGGACGATTCTGCCGTCCATGTGTCTCGCGCTTTACTTCGCGATGATTCTGAGCCGGCGGCACCGGCTTCCGAAGGAACTTTCCGAACTCGTAACTGCCTTAAATTCCGTCGTAATCGCGACGGGGACACTGCCCGCCGTGCTGTTCGTCGCCATTGCTGCCCGATGCTCCTGCGGCGGCTACCGAGCACTATATAGCTCCTACGGAGCAGAGTAGCGCAATCCTTTGAACCTCGTGTTTTGCCGACAACATGGCCGACAGAGCGGCTCGGCGCCAGTCACGTGGTACTCAGGGTTCCAGGGGGCGGCCCGCCCTATGGGAGAATACATGGAGATCGATACAACACGGCTAATTAAAAAATGAACGGCGAGTTCACACTTTTCAAAACTAGTCTGCCGTGAAGTTAGTAAAGCACTAAACACTTTATCAAAGTTTTAATAATAACGGATGCGTGTGCAAATTTTGAGAAGGCAATTTCCAAGGCAATGGCGTTTGAAGCAGACGATTTTTGCTCGCAGCGGAGATTGGCCTTTCGGGTTGGCCGGAGCGGGTCACGTGAAGGGTGTGACGTCCCCGTGTCGTCTGCTGCATGATGCCGCTCAAGCAATTTTTTTAAAAAAGTCAGGTCCTTGCGGGGCACAAAACTTAGCGCAAATTATTCTAAAATGTTCCATTATTATGTCAAAAACAATTGCCACTCCGTACACCCCCACAATACTGAAGAAACAGCGATTGTCTCACGTTCTCCATGCATTTCTGACCGCAGTTGGAACCTCCGGGCGTTCGCCGCTAGTCGCGGAGAGGCGGCGTTCTAGATTGCGCTACTCTGCTACGAAGGAGCGATATAGTGCTCTAGTGCTACTCTGCTCCGAAGGAGCTATATAGTGCTCTAGCTACCGCCAGGTCGCGGTGAACAATAGGCGACCACCGCGACACGGCCGGCTTGCTCGCGTCATGTTTGATGAAATTAAACGTTCAGAAAACCAAGGGAGAACCGTTTTTGGCTGTGGCTGATAAAATAACTGAAAGTTGAATATCCTGCCAAGTTAGTTGTAAGTAAATTTGAAGTCCTTTTTAACGGATTGTAAAGCTCTTGTGTGGGTTATACCATCAAATGAGGGGCATGATTATTAGCTCGACAAGATGATAGTGCATGAAGTTCTTAGAGTACATCTAAAAATGTTTTTTTTTCAGTTCATATCTTAAAGGGATACTACAATGAAATTTCGGCGCTCATTTTTTGGTCTATATGTGTTCAAAAAAGCACCATCAAATCGAACATACCAATATCTTGTTAAAAAAGTCACGAAAAGGAATTTTAAAACGAATTAAACGATTAGCAAAGAGCACCTGGTGGATGTCGCTAACGCCTCGCTTGTAATTCCCGTCTAGCAACCTTGGCAGCTAGTGACGGAGGTTGTCTCGCCTCCGGCCGCGACGAGAGAAGAGGGGTAGGAGGAACTCCCCTCTTCCCGAGAATGCCTTTTGTGTCTCCCAGAAGTCGCTATTCGCGGCTCCAGCAAAACGGACGCCACCAAGCGGGGAAACCGGGAACCAGCCGGTCCAGGTCGCTCCGCGCCCCTCCGCGTCTCTGGTGGCTTTCGCGGAGACGTGTTGTCGGCGCGGTGGCGAACAATGTAATTTGACGAAGGTCCGAATATTTCTTAAGTTTGCCTGAGTGATAATTAGTGTGGTGAAGCCTCAGTAGATTGTTTTCTTCTATTACGTGCTTGAAAGCCCGTTTACTCGACAACACACGGTCGCGTGCTTTCGATTTCTTGGATGGGGAGGAATCGCGGAAAAACGTTTTGATTTCTTGTCTGTCTCGAATCACATTCAAAGTTACGACTACTTGGTAACTGATAAGTGGTTTCTTTATAAGGATGTAGGACAGTGGACTGAGGACGACAGACGAGGCCTTTCACTGGAGGGAACACGAATGTTGCAGTAAAGTGAATGGGAAGGTTCGATAGCTGCTTTTCTTGAGTTTGGTTGTGTTCGGTTAGCTTCAAGTTTGAGCCACCCACGCCGGTCGGTGCGTTGGCTATTCATCTTGACTGCTTTTAGCCGAAAAAGCCTCTGGACCACACTGAAGGAGTTGGGCTGATTTCGCAATTACTTGATTCAGGAAAACCTGCTCGCTGCAAATAATGAACGAGGGAAATTATCTGTTTTCAAAAGGTGGGGGACGAGTCTAGATGCTGTGACGGCATTTTGACCTCTCGCGCCTCCATTTATATTACGAGGACGTCGAAGCCAGCAACAATATAAGTCTACATTGGCCAGGTTGACCGGCCAAAAAAAAAAAATACTCATTTTCTCCGTTCAGGATTCGAAGCAAAGTTCAATGCAGAAAGGTTCTGCGTGAATCTTCGATGAAGACGCTTCAGTTTGTCTCCGTGCTGCCGGCTATAGAACCATTTGGCTAAGTTTAAGTAGTATCTCTCTGTCTGTCGAATATACTTTTATTCAGCAGCTCACCTAATAGCTAGTCAACTAAGCTCATATTTCAACCCGAAGAGTATACTAATATCGATTTAGTGGGACATAGTACGTAATATAATACATGACACGCTCGTCAAAATGACTTCTCGATTGCTACTAAAACCTGAATTAAAATACGAGTATCAGCTGCTTAGTGGGGCGCCGGCGGGTTAACATGGTCCTTGGCTCAAGAAGCGCTTGCTTAATTTTCGTAATTTTCGTGCAGCCTGTGTTGTTGACCGAGCAGACGACTGGAGCTGTTTCTTAAACGCGGATACGCGCAAAAGCTCGATTTCGCGGACAGATAAGTCGCATGGTCGAGGCAAGCGAGTTAGCTGAAAAGTTACTCTCTGTGGAACAATTCTGTAGCCATCGCCGCTTTCCTTAGATGATCAAAACTGATTAGTATATTGACGTCTCTCCGGAGCTCATAGTTTCGGTTTTGAGCGAAATCTCCGAAACGAAAGTTTGACATGAAAAGAACGAAAAACACCGGCAAAACAAAACTATGCTTTGCAAGTTTATCTGCACTGGCTACACTTAACTGTCTCAGTTCAAATACCTATAAAATTGGGCATTAAACAAAAGAAAATCTGTTAAATTGAACGCGCCACCTGTTCAGGCGGCCCGGCCGAGCCGACGCGACCTGGACTCAGCCGCCATGTTTGTTTGGTGGTGGCGCCCCCTATAGGTCGCTGGAGTCGCGAATAGTCCCCCTAAAAGATTATAGAAGATTAACCCGTCACTCAAAATTTGTACAAAAGCAGCCGCTTCGGTGGCTGGAGCGACTAGGCCATCCTCTCGACGTCAGCCTCGCCGTAGCTTTGCTCGTCTTGAGACGACCTACGTCACGATTGCGTTGGATGTCACGTGGTCTCCGCTGGGCCTTCTCCGAGCGCTTGCCAGAGTGGGCCGTTTATAACGAAAAATACAGCCACCAGGCTCAAAATACAAACGTGCGATTGTCATTTACGGATATTGTGGATCACATTCAACCTATTTTTGAACACGACGGGAATATTTCAAATTTCGTTGAAGTATCCCTTTAACGGCAAAGTCTGCAGAGCAATGTTGATTTCAGGAAAGCATAAAAGTGAGTTGCTCAACTTGTTAGTGAATTTCTCAAAATTATTGTAAACATTTGTTGGTGACCATCCTTGGTAAATCGAAAACAAAGGGGGGGGGGGGGGCATAACAACGAAGTTTTATTTTTAGTTGTTTTGTCGGTGGCAGACGTAGCCGAGTCGGGAGGAGAAGCTGCTCCATTCACGCATCTCCGTCCCATCCGGTGTGGATGTAGCTGTGTGTTTCCACGTCAGTTCGTACAATGACTGTCCGGGTCATATTTTTGATATTCGTGTAATATAGGTGTATATATATATATATATATATATGTGAAAGCCATGTTATTGGGAGAATCCTTGCGGGAACTATGGGAGGCGCTCTGGATGGATGGATGGATGGATGAATACGGCTGAGCCCTTTGGATCGGGCGGTAGCTTACGCCACCTAGCCATTTTGTTTTACCATTTAAGCTTAGAATATTTAAATGTGAAATCTATATTCACTCCGCAGTGCAAAGAAAGTGAGGCTATGAAACCCCCTTGCCATCAGTGATTAAGAAAATACCTAGTTTTCTCTCGATTTCTGCCACCATTCACTTAATCTTTGCTTGGTAATCTCTACAGTCTTGAAATCCACTCTCCCTTCGCTGTCTCTAAAACCCAATGACTTTATTAAATCTATGTTGTCTTCGGTAGGCATAGGGTGAAGCCCTTTACAGTAGAGTATCAAGTGCTCAGCCGTCTCGTCCTCCTCTCCACAAGCAGTGCACACTGTATCAATTTGGAAAACGCGCGTAGTGCCTCTAGCGGATGTGATGGCGTTCGACAGTGAGACGCGTTCAGCAGCCTGCGGCGCCTTTTCGCGTGCTTAGCTGTGGCGGCGGAAGCGCGCACGGTCAGAACTTCGGCTTTTTGGGCCGATACGTTGAAGGTGGCGTTGTATGAGGGCTGGTTCAGACCTAAGAAGGACATCTAGCTGTTTTCTGCTTCTTACATATCCCAGAAAACAACATTTACATAATCTGTCAATCACACTGCGTACTGGCTTCCGACGAGAAAGCTTCCCGTATTTTAGAGAGTGCAACCACTGCACTTAGTTACATAATCAACGAGACATTTATATCCTGAAATTCATCTACCACAAATCCATTGAGTTCAGGGTGGAGAATAAAAACCAAGGTGATTTAAAGCGCGATTTAAGCCACACCAATATCACTGCGACCATTTTCCACAGGAATACATTTTTTCTAAAAAAAAAGCATTTCCGGCAACACTTATACCATAAATACGTTTTTATTATTGTTTGTCTGTAGTTTGATGCCGCCCATGTAAATTTATTGTTTTTAATAAAACAAAACAAGGCAAATAAAATTGTATAGCACTTGAACACGAGCAAACTACGGTGCTCTTCTGCGCTGATCGGGGACGTGAGCTTTGTATCTATCTTCCTTTCCTTTCGTTAATTACGTGGCATCTCATGCAAGCATATCATAATGCGAAGGAAACAAACAGAACTTGTATGCGTGCGCGCACCTGCACACAGACCGACAAAGGGTGTGACTCAGAGAAACGGGCACATACAGATCTATTGTGCATAAAAGGTTAATCTTACATCGGTCAGTATGTATAGGCTTTGTCTTAAACAAGCTTGCCTGCTTTTTCATGAAATTATACCTCCACTTTGCGCACTTTAAAACCAAAATAAAAGGTCTTAAGGGGGTATGGTAGGGTAAACCACCAAAAAGGTGAACTTCCAGTTCGCACACAGAAAAATCGGCCGCACCACGAAAAACAAACCCTCGGAAGCGCGACCTCGAGCGCCCGCTCAATGCGGTTTAAATGTCGCGCCGAAGTGTGTTGCACTCCCTGGCGTTAAAATGCCGGAGGGAGATCGGAGGCCTGTTTGCCTATCTTTGTCTTTCGCTGTTTTATTAATTTTTGTACTGTTTTTTCTTCTTCTTGTGTATGTATAACTAGTAAATGATGTGTACTGAAATATCATTTATTGTTCAAAGTATTTATTTATATCGCAGATGCCGCTTGTGGTGCTCTTGTAGCTTGTTTCATCTAGGGAGGCTCTTGTAGTAAGGGTGGGCGCAACTCAAATCCTGGAGAGCGTTTGCAATTTAATGGCGGCGCCTGAGGAAGAGGATTGGGAAAGAATATACGCCAATGTTGCCTGCACGAGAGTAGACGCCCGCTCTGTTGCAACTCTGTTTCCCCATGCGCCTTTCCTCCTCTCGCCTCTTATTGCAAGCAACGAACGCCTTGACGTAGCCTTTCTCGCTTCCTTCTCGCTCAACAGGGCTTCCAGACACGCAGCAGCGCCCAAGATGGCGGAATTTACCATTTTTCGCGTTAAACAAATACTTAACCTTTCGGAACAAAACTGGTGGCTATAGAAAAGTAATCATTTATACCTTCCATAAATTATTCAAGCACACTAATGGGCTCTTGTGACCTGAGTTAGGAAATAAAGCGACCCTTTTCCCCGCAGACTCCCAGCCAAATTTAGCAATTAAATAGTGTCCATGTCCCGTGACCCCCAATCTAGCAGTTACGCCCACCCTCTCTAGAGCCTCCCTAGTTCCATCTGGTTCCATCTAGGGGTGTCCCGAACTTCTGTCGAACCGGATTTTTAGGTCGAACTTTCGAGGTTCGATATGTTCGAACCGGTTTGACGAACCTTCGACCTTTTAACGAGATTCGACGGGTTCGACTTTGTGGACAGCAACGGGGCAGACTTTCCGTTCTCCCGGGGTGTGCTGGCTGAGAAGTTCTCCGGGGGTGCTGCGCGTTATTTTTTTGCCAGAACTGGAGATTGAAGCTAACGAAAGCACGCTGGGATTCCACTTCCCATGTATTTTGTCAATAAAGGCAACGTGGGCGTTATTTTGTTTACATTCCACTACTAGAAGCTCGTTACATGGCATGTAAACATCGTCTCGGTAAGAATAATGGCCCGGGTCCGGGGGGGGGGGGGGGGGGGGGGGGACACAGGCCCCGATGCCCCCCCCCCCCCCCCCCCCCCCCCCCCCCCGAAGTCTACGCCTATGGTGGACAGTGTGGCCAGACCTTGATACAAGCATGTCTAAGATTGAAGATCTTTTTTTCATGCAAAGGGTTATTTTAATTTTATTCACGGTTGCAATTAAACGAAACTAATTCTAATCACTGAAGAAGTTAACTCAATTTTTTGTACTGTATTAACTGAAATAACCAATCAGTGCTGCCCTTAATTCATCCCTTAGCCGTCACCATCCAATCCGAAGCCAACTGGCCAGCCTGTCGCGCATGGGCACAACAGTCGAACTTAAGTCGAACCTTTGTCAAACTTTGCACAAGAATTTCGAAAAAGTCGAACCTGGTCAAACTCGAACCTCGACCGGTTCGCGACACCCCTAGTTCCATCTATCTTTGTTATTGCTCCAACTGCGATTTCTTCCGCCATTTTTGTTGTGGTCGCCTAAGGACTTTTTATCACCTCTGTTTCGCTTTTCAAGTGTATTACTTGGCCAGAAGATGCCACGATCGCACAGCAAATGGACCAGAAAAAGAACTTCCGAAAGTAATCGGTTCACTTGCAAGAAAAGCCGTGATAAACTGGCAAGACGAAGTGCAAGCTTCACGAAACTTTGTGAGATTATCGGTGGTGAATCCTTCCATGTAGACGGGACGAGTACGACTGGCTTTTGTCTAAACGACTTTGATCTTCTCCGCAGCTTCTTGCAAGATGTTGCTGTGTGTAAAAAGTGCGACAGGGGAAAAATAATTTTGGAAGGAGTTATTGAAAGGCGAAGCGGTTTGACACCTGCAATGAGTGCGGTGCTCTCAATATGCTCGAGACATCCGTCTGTGAAGTAAATCAAAGGTTCGTTTATGCCCTTCGCATCTGCGGAAAAGGATTTACAACTGGTCGCATATGCGCTGTGCTGAATCTACCGCCACTGCCAACGAAGTTTGCATCGTACAACGCGAGGCTTCTCGACGCAACCACGACGGTTGTGAGCAATAGAATGGCAAAAGTTGCCGAAGAACTGAAGAAAAAGGCCTCCGCCTCTGATGGGGAGCTGGAATCTGCTGTCACAGAGGACGGCACATGGATGAAGCGGAGTTATTCCTCACTACACGGCGTCGTAGCGGCAATATCAGCTGATATGGGAAAAGTCCTCGACTTCGAAGTAGAATTCAAGTTTTGGCACATGTGTGCCCGCATTTTTCACACAGATGACAACTTGAGTGAATGTGAAATAACCTACGATGGGCCATCTGGTGGAATGTAATCTGCAGGAGCTGTAAAAATCTTTGGACGCTCCGTTGAAAAACACCAAATAATGTACACAACTTACATCGGTGATGAAGACAGCAAGGCGTACATTGCTGTCAGAGACTCACAGCCCTACGAAAAGGTAATAGGAAAACATGAATGTGTTGAGAGATCTCCAGAAGCGTATGGGCACCAGGCTAAGGAGCATAAAGAAGAACGAAGAGGAAAAAGCTGGCAGAGGGTCTGCCACTCTCCGGGAAAGAACGCCTCACAGAAAAGGACAGACTCCCTTCAGGTTTACTATGGCAAGGCTATTCGGTGAAATGCAGACAGTCTGGAGAATATGAGACTAGCTATATGGGCGATATACTTTCATAAGTTATCAACAGATACCAAGCCCAACCAAGGACTCTGGCAAAAGGGGCCATCTTCATGGTATGGGTCTAACCGCAGCACTGTTGAGGCTTGAGGGAAACCTTGAGACATACTCCCACAAAAACTACATTCCTGAGGCTGTGATGGAAGTCATCAAGCCAGTGTTCAAGGCGTGGCCAGATTCAGGTCTTCTGACCAAATGTCTTCATGGACGAACACAGAACACCCATGAATCGCTGAACCAACTCATCTGGTGCCGCTACCCCAAGACCACATTTGTCAGTGCCGACACATTGAAGACAGTTACTAACGATGCTGTGACCTGCTACAATGACGCTAGTTTTGCACGAAAAGGTGTCTTGGAGGCCCTTGAAATTGTTCCAGATGTATTTTGTGACATTGCCCTAAAGAGGATGGACAACGAGCGTGTTAAAAGGGCAGAATTTTACAATTTTTCCAAGAGCAAAGAAAAACGGCAAAAAAAAAAAAGAAAAAAGAAAGGAACACTAAGAAAACTTTTAGAGACACCAGCAAGAAACCCAGAAGCGAAATGCATTCTCCTGGGGCATTTTGAGCATCCATAAGCAGTATGCGAGCATAAAACTTCACCTTTCTCAAATTGTTTTTTTTTTTATTTCTTAAATTCAATGCACCTTTCATTTGAAAGCATTGATCCGAATCTAATGAAACTTTGCAGACATGTGCTACCACCACTCATAAATTTTCTGAAAAAAAAAAAGTTACTGATGACATGAAATGATAATTGAAAAAAATTCCCCTTGTGGCTGAATGCATGAAATGATTTTACTTTTGTTTTTGTACACAAACTCCAAGGGGGATATGAAATCTGTCGTTCAGATATAATTAGGGTTCGGATTTTTCGGTTTCTATATTTTCAAAATTCGACGTACTTTTATCGGTGTTTATTTTAAAATTCAATTTTCGGTTTCTTTCGGCGTATATTTATGCCCAGGAAAGTTTATCGGCTTTTTTGGTGACTATAAAATAAACACCAACGGACACCGGATCAGATTATCCTTGTAACTCTGATATTTGTGATTACTCAAAGAATAACGGCACAGATACACTGAAAAAGAAATGGACACTTCATCTGGCAAATGCGTGCAACTGTAAAAGAAAAAAAGAATACAAGTACAAACAAGTCAGATATGAAGCTTAGATGCCCAAAATCAGGGAACTTCACCTTCTGTATATCAGGATTACATGATCTTATTATAGTACACACACACTTGTGCTTTCCCAGGTTCTCCTCGTGGATCCGCGCTCTTTCTTTCCTGTTTATATGACACTGAGCTTCGAGAATGCCCTCTCAACGCCAACGCTGGACGCTGGCAGTCTGAGGAGATGAAGCGCTGCCTGCGCCAAAATTGACCATCAACCAATTGTGAGCGCCAAAAGAGACACGGTGCGACGTTTTGAAGCACAACACAACGTGCAGAGCTTGCATCAATTCAGTCTTCCTAAGAACGAGTTTGAAAACACGCACGTATATGGCGAAGTCATGAGGCATTTTGGACTTCACGTTTCGATCGATGATGCGCACATTGAACCAAAACGTCGTGATGCCACCCGTGACACGTTTCGATAAACACTGTCGTTCCACTTTTTTGCCACGGCTCTGCGGTACGACTGGAAGGTCAAAGTGACCTTTTTCGTTTAAAACAATTTTAGAAAATGGATTGGACGTACTTTTATCGGTTTTTATGGGTTTAAATCAAAAATGCCGAACCTAAAAACTGACCTTTCTTGGTTAAAACCGAATTTCCGAAAATGGATTCGGCGTACCTTTATCGGTTTTTATCGGTTTAAACCGAAAAATCCTAACCCTGGGTATAATTAGGGTTCCGCGTTTCCGGTTTTTATTTTTTCAAAATTCGGCGTACTTTTTTCGGTGTTTATTTTAAAATTCAATTTTCGTTTTTTTTTTGGTGTATATTTAGTCCCCAAAAAGTGTACCGGTTTTTTTCGGTGAATATGAAAGAAACACAATCGGACACCGGATTAGATGATCCTTGCAGCTGTGATATTTGTGATCACTCAGAGGATAACGGCACATATACATGCGTGGTCTTCGCTGCAACTTCCGTCAGGAGACACCTCAAAATAGCGGAATTCGCGGGCATAATCTTCAGCGCGCTTCTTTTTCCTTCCCATTCTGACGACGTGACCGTCTGAGGTGATAACCGTACAAAACGCAACCGAATGACAAACATTTTTTTTTTGAGAAAGAGGGTGTTAAGAAAGGTATCAACGGCTTTCCTTAATGTCCTCTGAAGTGCACGAAGCGAAAAACCTTACACTAGCCCGCATCCAAACTTTTTTTTTTTTTGGACCAGGAACTTGACAGATTTAGCGCGATCACAGAAAGGACACAGATGTCCCGCAAATGCCAATCTAAGACCTCTTTTGTTGTATGTTGAACCTTGGAAGAGGGCAATCACGAAGACGTCACACAATGTCGAACCTTGCAAAGCCCTCTCTCTTTCTCCCCTCCCGCCCCCACCAAACTCGACGCTGCCCTCAACAAACTGGCCTTTTTCGGTTAAAACCAAATTTTAGAAAACGGATTAGACGTATTTTTATCGTTTTTTATGAGTTTAAACTGAAAACGCCGAACCTTCAAACTGACCTTTTCCGGTTAAAACCGAATTTCCGAAAATGGATTCGGCGTACGTTTATCGTTTTTTATCCGTTTAAACCGAAAACTCCGAACCTTAGGTATAATCTATGGGTGTTCATAATAACACTGCCCAATATCATCACGTTCCTCTTTGTTGCTGCCGAGAAAAGGTAGTACATTGAATATTTACACATACCTGAAATTTCGGCAGTGGGCCACAGGGAAGGTAAGTCAACTAATGGGTGATTCAAGCAGCGGCCAGGCTCTTTAAATCGACCACAAAATTCGGTTTCTTAACCTATCGTGCTACGACTTTGTGCAGCGTTGCCCTCAGATGGTGCATTTTTTTAGTAAAATTTGCAAGCGGTCGCGACGCACACTGCCGTCAACGAATGAGCATATTGCGCCGAGAGCAGGGGTCTTTAGCAGACGGTCTTTTCGACTCAAAAGCACCGCGAGCTTTTGTGATATCAGTTGGCAATACATTATTTTATCATCCTTACTAATAAAGCATATTGAATGGACACATAATCGATTAAAAAATGGTTTGTCGGGTTATTTTGACTGTTTCTTTCGTGGTACTTATGTCGTCTGCTTTGCAGTTCCTTTTTGTTACCGCGTCTGTCTTTGGTTCTGCGAATGTCGCCGCCTGCGGAACGCGCGCCGCTTTTGAGTCGAAACGATCGTCTGCTAAAGACGCCGGCTCTCGGCGCCGTATGCTCGTTCGTTGGCGGCAGTGTGCGTCGCGACCGCTTGCGCCATCTGTTGTCTCCCGTGAGAAACGGCGCCGTGTTGTTTAAATACCGGTGGCTTCGCTGCGTTTCCATAGGAGCTAAGCCTTTTTCTTTCTTTACTGTTTCCTCGGGTAAGTTTGCTCTTTGCAAATTTTACGAAAAAAATGCATCGTCTGTGGGCAACGCTGCACAAAGTCGTAGCGCGATTGAAACCGAATTTTGCGGTCGATTTAAAGAGCCTGGCCGCTGTTTGAATCACCCAGTAGCTACAAAAATGGGTGTCATTTTAAACCCAGTGGCATTCTTTCTGAACACATAACATTCGATGTCAATACATGCACCCGTCTCTGAAATATTACGTTAAAACTAACATGGACCATTTACCCTACCATACACCCACAAATCGCAAACTGATCGAGTTCAAAGGTCAATTTTACGTCGTTGTACATATACATTTTTTCCGTCACTTTTGGTACGATTGAGAGACCTTTAGTACTTTGTTTGGAACCAGCCTCGGAAGCAATGGTAACAGTGGCACCAAATGCACGAAGCTGAGAAAACAATCTGGCGGGAACTGTTTCCTGGGCATTTTCATAGAAACTCTAAGACATTCTTGTTTTGTTTTTCTGAAGTACAGTAGCAAATAAAACTTTCTCAATAACCAAACGAATCAAGCTCTTTTTGTTCTAGTATGACATGGTTTATATTAATAAAATAAGTTTTGAATTAGTCTGCACTTTACGATATAGCTAAATTTGCAGCGAATATTTCTATTATACTGTTTTCAGCGATTGGGCAGATTGAAGAATTCATTTACAGTGCTCAATAAGAGTAGTGAAAACAAATGTGAGTTTTTTTAAGGTAAAGTAATTTAAATAATATATTGAATACCTGACTTATATTTGGTTTAAAGTTAAGAAGACAAAACTGATTTACATGACTTTTTAAAAATACAATTTTAATTTTTTTCTTGAGATGTACCAGTCATCTTGCATTGATTTGATCCAAACAATTCGGCGTTTTGTTTTGCAGTCACCTACTGCCTACCGGCAACCTCATATGTGAAGAAAAGCGATTTCAATGTCTGAAGAAGGCTGATCAAAAAAGGAAGCACACCACAACTGCCATGCTCAAACCTCGATTGTCCAATAATTTCAAGTTTCTTTATAGTTTTCCTTACATTCATATTTGTCACTTTTTGTACCGTCCGAATCTTCATGAAGTACAGAGTGCATGCCATACTGGTCCGGAAATATCATCGACACGTACGATGGGAACCAAACGTCTTTGGAGGGCGTACCTCCAACGATATTGTCACTGCTTACACGCGAGTGTGGGATGGTATTTCAGTTCGTCCCATCGGCACCAACATATGTAAGCGTTACTGGTACAAAAACCAAAACGTAGAGCGCAACGTAGCATTGTAGAATATGCCAGCCGTACCGGCACAGCCGCAGACACGATCGGGAGACCAAATTTCTCGCGTCGTACGGCGCAGGTCTGTCGTTGTCGCTGTCCCACAAAACATCGGCGAGTTGAACAACTATGAAACTTTGTCCTTTCTTGGCACACCGAAGCGCTGCGTCTCTGTGTCTTCGCACGCTTGGATACCGTTCAAGAATCGGCGCCGCGGCAAAGTTTTGAAGGTCTGTAGCGCGTAGATGTCTTTGTATCATATATCGACCACGGAGAGTCCTGGATCGTCCAACGGTTCCTGCGATTTGTTATCAATAAAGGGGGAAAAACGATATATAAGGTTACTCTTATGCACTGTTAACCATGGCTATGTCCAGAATCTACTCTAATGGATCACATGACAGCACAAATAGAGCAACGCTGTGGAGCAAGGAGGCACGAAACTTGGTAGCACGGCCCATATGGTCGTGTGCAACCTGTTAACCAATCACAATTAGGTGAGCTGTGCTCAAACGTCAAGTGCAATTAAGTAGGTTGATAATGAGCCAGCACTGATCAGTGATGAGAAGCTGTTGTGCGCGGTATTCTGTAAACCGCCTAACGACAGTTTACATATTCTCTCTCCCCCCCCCCCCCCCCCCCCTCCTCCCTCTTCCGTCGCCACTGGACTCTGGATCAAGCTTGTTTCTGGACCGCGAGTGCCGCAAGTTACAAATACAGTCGTCAGAGTAAAGTAAAACGCTGCTCCAGAGCGGGGCTGCCAACACGGAAAGTTAAAAATTCCCTAGCGGACGCCTGAAATTCCCTATTTTTTGCCGAAATTTCTTTTATATGCCCAAATAATCATATAATACTAAATATCCCTTGTTTTCTGCATCACTTCCATTTATACTACGAGAAATATATTATATGCGAGCGCAAGTTCATCTCCTTTTTGCTCAAGGGTTGCGATGATGTCAGAAAGCCGAGCTGTTATTGGCTGATTGAAAAAAAAATAGAGGGTAGACCTCAAGGCATCTAGCATATGAGGTCTACCCACTTTCCTTTCAACCAAAGTCAATCAGAGCTCGGCGTCGTTCTGACGTCACCGCAATTTCTGTGCAAGAAGCAGACGTCTTGCTCTACGCGTAGCCTTTACGCCTCGCATACGTTTTGCAATAAATTCGTTTATCGGGCCAAAACCGTGTTCAAAGCAAATCTGGCGAGGAGAAGTGTCACCGGGAAATACAAACGGACGAATAAAACCCTACCTCTGCCTTGCATGTTATGCATGTCATCAGAACATGATACTGCTTTAATAACTTCATTGGCACTTTTCATAATAGTCAGTCCAAAACAAAAAAGTGTAACACAAGCGAGAGTTCTCGAACTCGAACTCACGGGACACGACGGCAGTTTACGAAATATTGTTAATCATGGTAAGTCTGTACCTCCAGACATTGCAGTGTTTCTTCTTGTACTCAAGCTTTTGTTCTTTCGAGAAGGCACAGCGGCGCACTCAGAATTTTCGACTTGGCTGGTACCTTCTTCAATAGTTTTCAGGGGGCGATAAAGATGAAAAATATTGGATGGATAGATGAATCTAACGGCTGTACGCTTTATAACGGGCAGTATCTTGCGCCACCTAGCCTAGTACTCCTCAGTGTTGCCAGATGGTCGCACCACAAACCGCCAAACGGCTGGAGGAAATAACCCAAATGTAGCCTAAGTCGTTGAAATTGGATGTTATCTCGGGAAAAAAATCATAATTGACGTATAAAATTCCAGATCTATAAGGTGACCAAAATTTCCCTCAAACTAGCTAGATTTCCCTTATTACCACATAGACCTGAATATTACCTTAATCTGGGAAATTTTCCTTGGGTTGGCAACCCTGCTCCAGAGGCACATACGGCTTCACGCAGATTGCACTCGCAAAACACATCCACACGGTGTCGATTCTTGATCGGTATCCAAGAGTGCGAAGACACAGAGACGCAGCGCTTCGGCGTGCCAAAGAAGCTTTGATCACGCCGCGAGACCGGCGGAACTTGCTTTCGAAGAGTTGTGCATTTTTCCTGCGGCACTGCGCTTCCGTAAAAATGTCCACGTGTTGTCAACGGCAAGTTTCACGGCTTACACAAGGTTTTAAAGAGCTTATTCGGCGAATGACGATGAACGAGTAGAAAACGTGTCTTCACCACGGTGCCGCCAGCTTCCGCAACGCTCAAAAAACGCGATTTTCCGGCATGCGAGATGGCCGTCCGGTGGCTTCACTCGCGCTGCAGCGACCAAGCGGAGATGCGCGATCCAGCAATTGTCATATAAATCAGTGGTCCCAGCGGCCCTTGCGCGACTTGACCTGAACGAACGTTCTCAGATTAGCTCAATTACGTAACTGCTCATTGACGCTGCTTGCACAAGCTGTACCCCCCCTCACTTACCACTACTCCTCCCGTCGCTCGACGCGCCGGATGGCTGCAGCTATGGTAACTGCAGTGTAGTCTATGGGAATACATACGTTTCGAAGCACAGTGTCTAGACGGGGTTCAAGATGCACTGATCTCAATGACAATTGCTGGATCGCGCTTCCCTCTCCCGCAAATGAAGCCACCGGACGGCCATCTTTCTCGTAGACGATTTGCGGTTTTGCTAGCGTTTCGCTGTGGTTTTCCAGCGTGCTGTAGACACGTTTTCTACTCGTTCGTCGTCATTCGCCGAAGAAGTTTCTTAAGACTGTGTAACTGTGAGACTTGCCATTGTGAACACGTGGACATTTTTACGAATGCGCAGTGCAGCAGGAAAAAGCCACAACTCGTCGAAAGCAAGTTTCACCGGTCTCGCGGCGGGATTAAAGATTCCTTGGCACGCCGAAGTACTGCGTCTCTCTGCCTTCGCACGCTTGGATACCGATCAAGAATCGACGCCGTGTGGATGTGTATTGTGAGTGCAATGTGTGTGAAGCCGTATTTAAAGGTACAACTCGTCGAAAGCACGTGTCGCCGGTCTGGCGGCGTAATCAAAGCTTCCTTGGCACGCCGGGTGCTGCATCCTTGTGCCTTCGCACGCTTGGATACCGATCAAGAATCGACGCCGCACCGAAGTGCTGAAGGCATGTTGCGCGTAGATGTCTGTAGGTCATATATATATATATATATATATATATATATATATATATATATATATATATATATATATATATATCGGCCACGGAGTTTTGGATCGTCCAGCTGCTGTTTCAATAAATTGCTATCAAAAAAAAAAAAAAGAAAAAAGGGGGGGGGGGGTGATCTGTACGTGCTTTTATGTACGATTAACCATGGCTATGTTCCAAATCTACTTTAATGGATTACGTGGGAGCACAAATAGAGCAACGCTGTAGAGCAAATTAAGGAGGGTTTTCGAAGGCAAAAGTACAAGACGGCGAGAATGAAAATCTTTGAAGCGCGGCCGATATGGTCGTGTGCAATCTGTTGACCAATTACAATTAGGCGAGCCGTGCTCAAACGTCAAGTGCAATTAAGTAGGTTGATAATAAGCCAGCACTGATCAGTGACGAGGAGCTGTTGTGCACGGTATTGTGTAAATCGTCTAAGGACGAAAAAAAGACGTACCTCCCCCCCTCTTCCGTCGCTAGTGGACGCTGGATTAAGCTCGTTTCTGGACCGCGAGGGCCGCAAGTTTACAGTCGTCAGAGTAAAGTAAGACGCTGATCCAGAGGCACATATGGTTTCACGCACATTGCACTCGCAAAACACATTCACACGGCGTCGATTCTTGGTCGGTATCCAAGCGTGCGAAGACACAGACACAGTACTCGTCGTGCCAAGCGAGCTTCGACCCCGCCGCGAGACCGGCGAAACTTGCTTTCGACCAGTTGTGCCTTTTTCCTGCGACACTGCGCTTTCGTAAAATTTTCCACGTGTTCACTACGGCAAGTCTCAACGGTACACAGAGTCTTAAAAAAACTTCTTCGGCGAATGACGACGAACGATTAGAAAACGTGTCTATAGCACGCTGGCAAACCGCAGCAAAAGACTAGTAAAACCGAAAATCATCTCCGAGCAAGATGGCCGTTCGGTGGCTTCACTCGCGCTGCAACGAACAAGCGGGGAAGCGCGATCCAGCAATTGTCATTGAGATCAGTGGCTCTATGGAGCACACAGTTATGAAAGGAAAATCTGAATGGCCCTTCAAACGACGGGTGCGGACTGAGGTGAGTGAGGGGAATAGCCCCTTCCGCGGGAGTTCCACAACTGAGGTAATCCAGTAACGTTGACCTGAACTGAGCTGATCCGATAGATGCGCAGACGTGCAGTTCCAGGTGTGGCCGCTGAGGGAGAAATGGCGGCGTTGCGGTCACCATTAGTTCGGTTCTTGAGTGCGGATCGAAGCCACCTTTTCAAAGCAGGCTCTATGGCAGTTTCCCAGCTAAGTTGTTCAAGTACCGCTGCTGTCCACCCAGCGCAACCGCACCGTTTCGACTTCAATGCGACGCGGCGTGGTTGCGTTTCGCTGGGGTTTCCACTGCCTACCTTCGGTACGGCCGCGCGACGGCGCGCCGGTCGCGTCGCACGGCATGGACGCTACCGAGATTTCGCAATGGTAACTCGCCCAGCAGTCAATGTCACACCAAAGCAGGCACGTGGTTAAAATGTTTGCCTTTCATTTTATAGACAATTTACAACATGCACACCAAATATATATAAAAAAATATAATATTATGAGCAGAACGTAAAGGCGCAAGTGAGCTGGTGTATATCAAACATTTTAGTGAAAAACCCGAGACTGAGGTATTGACAGGCGACGAGAAGGAAGAGAAGGTGACCTCTTCCTTGTCGTCGTCTGTCAATACCTCAGTCTCGGATTTTTTACAAAAAAATAATTATATAATTATAAAATAAAATATGAAACACGTAAAAAAACAGGTTTTAGAGGCACTTTAACTAATTATTTACTAACAAACAACTTTATGCAAAACGTCGCAAAATATATCAAAATGTGCCTCTTTAAATGCAGCTTACGAATAAATAAAACGTATTTGCTAAGCCATCATTGTAGTTTTGTTATTTCAGAAACGGAAGTCATTTCTCTGAAACAAGCAACATTGCACGTCAATATTAAAAAAAAAAAAAAAAAAAAACTCCATCTTTTACTTTTTTTTAACCTTCGCTCAAACTGAGCTGGCTTGTCTTCGTGATTGGAGCATCGCCGCACGACGTCGGCTCCAGAGAAATATTCTATAGAAGCGAAAAGGTGTACATGGTGCTGCTCTATGGCTGAGCTACAGAAAGTCTTAAAATCATGGGTCTAAGAAGAAAAAAGAAAAAAAGGACAATTAAAAGTTGTAGGAACAACTAAATTTAAACAATCTAAAAAAAAAAAAGTTACGAACGCAGGACATGACGTCCCGAAGTTTTGACCAGACGTGGCTTGACAGGTTAAATCCCTACAACATTAGACACGCTCCCGACAACGAGCATCCGTCATCAAGCACTTGCGAAAATAATCTCCGTGAAGACCAGGACCAACTCGTATAGTTGGTCCTGATCAAGACTACCACAACAGGCCAACTTTCCCATCTGAAGGTGCTAGATTATGATGCTTCCTAACCTGCTCGTTTGCGTGCTTTCACTTCTCAGAAAGACACACTGTACCAAGCTTTGTTTCATCTTTCTGTTTCCTTGCGTCTCCTTTTTGTATCACAACTTAGTTCAATAAGTTACTGCAAGAAGTTAAGGAGAGTTTAAATAAATAAAAGACTAAGTTCTTTTTGAAATATATATTAACGTGTAAGTTTGATGCTTTTAGAGAAGTGAATTACGTTTCTGCATTAAAGCTGCAATAATGGCTAAGCAAATATTGTTTCATATATTCGTAAGCTGCATTTCAAGACGCACATTTTGATACATTTTGCGATGCTTTGCTTGAAGATTGTTGGTAAATAATTTCTGAATGTGTCTCTTAAACGTTTTTGTTTATTCGAGTTTCGTAATTTTTTGTGCATAGGAGTATATAATAGACCGATTTCACTAATCGTTCGGCGTATGCGCGACGCCGCCATAACTTTAGTTTTTAGGAGGCAGACGGCCGTGCACGCGAGGGCTCGTGCGTTCTCGTGCTTTACAAGGGCAGTGCTCCAGCGAGGATGTCGCACGTGCAAAAAGACTAAAGTTCCCTAGATGCATTGCGGCACCGGTGGCGTAGTTAAGCTGGCTCGTAAGATCGGCCTATTGTAATTTTTAATATTTGGTGTGCACGTTGTAAATTGTCTATAAAATAGATTAAATTTGTTCTAACAACTTACCCGCTTTTCTGTGACATTGGCGACTGTGCAAATTGCCACATTGATATCTCGGCAATGTCCACGCCTGAAGCTCCTGAATTTTATATCTCTAGGGAACATTTAGCTACGGCGTTCACATACAGCTGAATGTACCTCCTAAGAACATGCCTTTCACATGTATTTATTACAGAAACATAAGAAATATGACCCGGACAGCCATTGTACGATCTGACGTGGAAACACCCAGCTACTTTTCCTCCGACTCGGCCACGTCGCTACGTCCACGGAGGAATCGACTTCCGGTTGCTTGAAGAATTGCTGTTCCCGACTGGTTTTGCCCAAGCGAGTTTGAGTAGTATTTGCACTTGCTTTTCGCGTTTTCTGAATATTTTCTTCCTTGCTTACAGCTCCCCGTTTATAAATAACACGTGTCAAGTGTTTCTGTGGATGTTTTTAACTGGAAGGTGTTGAATTGTTTGGACATATGTGGACAGCTAGCTGGCATAACGGACGTGCCTCGAGTTTTGGTTGCCGTTGATTCGATGGTGAAGAACTTGCACAAAGCCAGTGCTTAAAGTCTGGGGGGGGGGGGGGGGGGGGTAGTGTTTCGGGGGATGACCCCCCCCCCCCCCCCCCCCCACAGATTTTGACGTGGGGTCTAGACCCCTTTGAAGAGTAGCTCCAACCGTCGCCCCTCTAGCGGCGAGGTCAAAAACTGAACTGATGGGTGCATGGCCTCCGAGAATGTTAGCGCACTCTGCTCCGGCTTTTCCAAACGCTCGTCTGCCGAGCAAAAAAAAAAAAAAAAAAAAAGGGAACCAAGTCATTTTTTTAGATCTCTGCATGCGGCGCTTAGAACCAAACCAGAAACGGGAACAGAATCTCCTCAAAGCACGCTGTCAACCGTAAGCTCGGCGCATGAAGCTGGCATTTTTATTGTTTTAATGTAAACATTTCGGCGGAACTCCGCCTGGTTAGGTAAGTAGTAAGAAAAAGTACAACGTACACTCTAACCAATTTCTTCAATGTGCCCGACGTTTCAGCCACCCGTGAACAAGGAGCCGAGCTGGCTTCGAAACGTCGGGCACATTAAAGAAATTGGTTAGAGTCTACGTTGTACTTTTTCTTATTTTTATTGTTCACAACATTAGAGGTGAGAGAGATAATACTCGTACCACACGGGCAACTCGAATGCCATTTACAACGAATGGCATTTGTGTGATCGGCGAATCAGCTCGCAAACTGTTGCGCGTGGAATGCGCTACGCCCGGAGTGTCGCGCGCTGATGGGCCGTCCGCTCAAATGTCGTTCGTTGTAAATGGCATTCGAGTTGCCCGTGTGGCACGGGTATAAGAGGATCTCCGTTCATTTGTAATATGCTCTACTCTGCTCTACTGTAATACTCTAGCCTTAACAATGTGCTACATTGTCAAGGCTAGAGTAGCTTCCAAAGTGCTCCAGTCGGACGCTGCTGGATTTTTAATATCTCAGGTGGCCGAGGCTTCGCCTTGTATCTCATTCCCATTCGCTCGGGCAACTAGCTGAAAGAGTTGGAGCACCAAGGAAGCTACTGGAGTTGGAACACAGAGGAAGTTGACGCCAAGCAGTCCGCAATTAAGAAAAATGTTAAGCGACCGCTTCAAACATCTCGAAATCACTTGCACAAAAACATTCGGGTACAGCCGTCCGCACAAGGCAAGAGCATCGATCCAAATAAAACGAAGGAGACCAAACCGGAAGCCACTTTCTCCGTGGACGTAGCCGAAACTAAGGGACTAAAGTCCCTAGCCGAAACAAATAGGAAAATGGGAAAATGGTTACAAATACCTTACTAGGGAGAATACATCCTACTCCCCGATAATACAATGGCCTCGGCGAGGCCAGGTTGGACACAGGTTGAATGGCTGGATGACCAGCGACCTCGGGTTTTTCCACATTGAATTGAGAGTGGTGGGATGCGCCACTTATTGCCATGGAAGTCACGGTTATCAGGCATACAGCGCTGGGCGAAGGGCGTGCCGCAGGCCCTTTGGTTGATGCAAGTGTTTGGTGAATACATGCCGTAGCTTGTTCCCTAAACATTTTTAGAGCAAAGTGATGTTTGTTGAAAATTATATTATTTAAACTGTCTTCATAAACAACTGTTCAAATAAAATATCAAAAGTTGATGAGATCTAATAAAATTTAGAGATTTGTCGACGCACCCATGCTCTAAATGTAATCTAAACTAAAGGATGCCTTTATGAGCACGCGATGCAACCATTAGATGCTGATGAGCTATGCAACTTTAAAATTGTAACAGTCCGGTAGTATTTTTTTCACAGTACAAGCACCTACAGATAAATGCGATGAAACTGGAAAATAATTTGACCATGGGTTCCAAAATAATTGGAAGGTATACAAAGTGGCAGCGTAAATCAGCGACTTCGCGTTTAAAGGGATACTACAACGAAATTTCGGCGCTCACTTTTTGGTCTTATATGTGTTCAAAAAAGCAGCATCACATCGAACATACCAATATCTTGTTAAAAAGGTCACGAAAAGGAATTATAAAACAAATTAAACGATTAGCAAAGAGCACCTGGTGGATGTCGCTAAAGCCTCGCTTGTAATGTCCGTCTAGGAACCTTGACAGCTAGTGACGGAGGTTGTCTCGCCTCCGGCCGCGACGAGAGAAGAGGGGCAGGAGGAACTCCCCTCTTTCCGAGAATGCCCTTTATGTGTCGCAGAAGTCGCTATTGTCCCCCTACAAGATTACAGAAGATTAACCCGTCACTCAAAATTTGTACAAAAGCAGCCGCTTCGGTGGCTGGAACGACTGGGCCATCCTCTCGACGTCAGCCTCGCCGTAGCTTTGCTCGTCTTGAGACGACCTACGTCACGATTGCGTTGGATGTCACGTGGTCTCCGCTGGGCCTTCTCCGAGCGCTTGCCAGAGTGGGCCGTTTATAACGAAAATTACAGCCACCAGGCTCAAAATACAAACGTGCGATTGTCATTTACGGATATTATGGATCATATTCAACCTATTTTTAAACACGACGGGAATATTTCAAATTTCGTTGAAGTATCCCTTTAAAGCGTAAACTTGCTCATGTACGTCTTTAACTGATCACATTATCGCACTAAATTTTCAACTCTCAACTTGAAGTACGCAAAGAAAAAAAGTGACCTGCAAGAATGTCTTGTGCCCATAGTCAGTTAATTTCTTTCTGAATTGAATCTGAACTTGTGCCATAGTCAGTTCATTTCTTTCACAGCGAAGCTGTTAAGGGCTAGTTTCCCCAGGATGGTGTCCGTCAGCAAACAAATGATGACAAAAAACTCTCAACAGCTACCACCATCTATAAGCAACGGCGGCAACCAGACAACCGGCTTGCCGGTTGCTTGACTGCCGCTGTCGCTCATAGATGGCGCAACCTTTCGAGCCTTTCCCCTCTGGCTTGCCGGCTTGTGACCGGCCACTACTTCATTCCCACCATAGCACCAGCTTCGCTGGTCTTCCTTCTTAACCGGAGTGGAAAGGCTGAAAGTTTTTCTAATCGGAGTCAAGAATTTTGAAACTTTATTGCGGTAATGTGGCCAATAAAACACGTATTCGAGAAATAGTCCTACTTAAGGCCACGGTCTTACTGAATGTGGCGGTTTAGGTACTTTTTGGCAGGTCATTACTCATCTTTTTTTAAATACTGTTTTGTGAGATTGATGTCATTCGAAAGGCAATGCAATCTTCTTTCATTTGATATTATGTGTGTGTTGGTGTTTACTGTTCATGCGCATTTGTAGCGTTGCGAATATGATGGCGCGGACCCTCACTTGCTCCGCTAGTTCATGTTTTATGAACGATCCATTTAAAGATAACATGGTTCCAATATAGCAGTTTTGTTAAGATGATGTCGGAGCAGAATGTAACGATACACTTTTTTTTTTGTATTTGCACTACTTTGTTTTTTTCATCCCTCCAAATATTGCCCTAAAATCGACATTTTTCAACACAAATATTTTTTTAATGACCAGAGCTAGGACAATGAAATTAGCTACAGATGTAGTGCTTATAACTGGTAATATTCAAAAAAATTTAATGTTGTTTAAAATTTTTTTGTTTAGATATTTTATATCAAACGTAGCACTTTTTTGTGCTTCGAGTCATGGTACTTCAAATGCCGCTGAGGAAATAATTAAACTATGATACAACTTTTTATAACATTTAGAGCTACAATGGTTGCCCAAGAGGTAAACAATGGCTTTTTTTCATTTTCAAAGTCATAACGCTCCAGGAGCCCTTCAAACTTACCTGTTTTTGACGCATATCTTTTTTGAACATCAAACAGATTTATTGGCATCTAATAACATTTATTGTTTGGAATAGATATACATTGCGATGTATTATAGCCTCAGAATGATCTTGCTTTGGTTTTTTAATAGTTGTAGAGCTTAGCTAATTTTAAAAACAATTAAAAACTGTTTGGGTGTTTTGTTGCGCTACCTGGCGGATGGCAGACAAACTGCTGATTTCTAATGTTCAAAAAATTTCCGAGGGCGGCATTGGCGTCTGTATCATCATCAATCCCCGTGTCTTTTTACCGTCACATTTAAAAAAATATATTGGAAGATTTACTATCGATAAATGAATGGCTTAAGGCCATGGTCCCACTGAATGTGGCAGTTTAGGTACTTTTTGGCAGGCCATTACTCATCTCCTTTACAATACTGTTTTGTGGGATTGATATCATTCGAAAGGTAATGCAATCCTCTTTCATTTGATATTATGTATGTGTTGGTTTTTACAGTTCATGCGCATTTGTAGCGTTGCGAATATGATGGCGTGGACCCTCACTTGCTCCGCTAGTTCATGTTTTATGAACGATCCATTAAAGATAGCACGGTTCCAATATAGCAGTTTTGTTAAGATGATGTCGGAGCAGAATTTAACGATACACTTTTTTGGTATTTGCACTACTTTGTTTTTTTCATCCCCCCAAATATTACCCTAAAATTGACATTTTTCAGCACAAATATGTTTTTAATGATAAGCGCTAGGGCAATAAAATTAGCTACAGATGTAGTGCTTATAATTGGTAATATACAAAAAAAAATTTAATGTTGTGTAAAATTTTTTTGTTTAGATATTTTATATCAAACGTAGCACTTTTTTGTGCTTCGAGTCATGGTAGTTCAAATGCCGCTGAAGAAATAATTAAACTACGATAAAATCTTTTATAACATTTAGAGCTATAATGGTTGCCCAAGGGGTGGACGATGGCTTTTTTTCATTTTCAAAGTCATAACGCTCCAGGAGCCCTTCAAACTTACCTGTTTTTGACGCATATCTGTTTTGGACATCAAACAGATTTATTGGCATTTAATAACATTTATTGTTTGGAATAGATATACATTACGATGTATTAAACTTTCACAATGATCTTGCTTTGGTTTCTTAATAGGTGTAGCGCTTAGCTAATTTTAAAAACAATTAAAAACTGTTTGGGTGTTTTGTTGGGCTACCTGGTGGATGGCAGACAAACTGCTGATTTCTAGTGTTCAAAAAATTTCCGAGGGCGGCGTTGGCGTCGGTATCATCATCAATCCCCGTGTCTTTTTACCTTCACATTTAAAAAATATATTGGAAGATTTACTATCGATAAATGAATGGTTTAAGTACTGACACAGGTTAATAAATCTAAGACAAATAATTACACAAGCGTAGCGCGATATAATGTGTTCATTATTTGATATGATTGAAATCAATAAACAATAAAGACGAAGAGGAAAAGAAGACACCCGAGTTCACTTCATGCCTAGAGTCACTAAATGAGCTATAAAGTATTGGCACTCCGTTCCCCAAAATTGTTTTGGGCGCCGCCATTTTGGGTCTTGTTCAGAGCAAACGCCACTGCCGATCGTCATGAGCCAAAAGTACGACTCCCTCAGCATTAGATGCGGTGCAAGGAAGCTGAGGCAATATTGCAATGCTCTGTCGCGGGTTGTTTAAACCTTTGTGGGGGACGGAAGGCGTTTCCTGTGATTTTAGATAAAGCTTCAGATAACTGGCAACCATGATTTTAAGCCACAATATGGCAAAGTGTCGTTACTCTGAACCGTAGCTAATTTACTGGCACAAGCGGGAACAGTGAGGAAGAGGCAGGTGTCAAAAGGTAGTGGCTGGTGGAAACCACGGGGCTTACGTCATGGCCCTTCTAGGTATTGCAAGCCTCTTGAACAAGAGCATGAATAGTGTCATTAAATAAGCTACGCTTTAGAGTGGCGACACTTGGCCATATTGTGGCTTAAAATCATGGTTGCCAGTTATTTGAAGCTTTATCTGAAATCACAAGAAACGCTTTTCCGTCCTCCACTTTAAATAGTTTTCGACAAAGCAAAGCAACATTACATGAGCTTCCTAACACCGAATCTAATGCTGAGGATGTCGCACTTTTGAATCATGACGATGGGCAGTTGCGCCTGCTCTGCACAAGCAACAAAATGGCGGCGTTCACAACACTGTCGGGGAAGAGAGTGCCGATACTCTAAGCGCAGCTCATTGATTGGCTCTAGTTCCCGCGAAACTCCTTTTCCCTGACTGAAACTGAAAGTAAATATGAATAGAACACCATTATTATAGCTTATATAGTTATAACAAAATACACATAATGAGAGGAGGAAGCGGGCGGGTAGGAGAAACGCGGGTTTTATGTGTGACCGTTCTAACCGTCTGAAAAGAAAGAACGCACAAGCTTGCGCTGGTTTAAAAAAAAAAAGCATCAAAAGAAAAGATGCGGCACGCTGTGTTCTTTGTTATTATGCGTCTAATTGCAAATTGTTGTGTGTTTATACAGCCGGAAGTTAGTCTGCCTTAGTGAGCGTCTGGTGTCTAAGGTGTAGATGAACAATTTAGCCAGTGCGGTACAGCCGCTAACCTGGGGTCTTTAACGTGCACCACACAGTAGTGATACACGACCGCACACCGGTACGATGCTCTTCCAGATTGAAACGGGCAGGGGCGGGGTGGGTTCTGCAGCGCGAGCTTTCGCTCCAAGTGCTCCGAGCTGGTGTGCGCTAGACCATGCACTCGGCCACCAACCCCCCCCCCCCCCCCCCCCCCGCCTTGTGCGTCTAATTTATATACAGGTATAAGTATTTGAAGATCGACGACGGACGTCGATCGTCTCGAGGTGATGTAACGTAATAACAATGTATAAATAATAAACTTGTTGAAGGTCTGAACGACTAAATTTTTCAATTCTTGGATTGTAATATTGCAGTAGCCTATTGTACTTACTGTTGATGAAGAGCAATATGAGGGGACGAGGTAATTATTAATTGATGAGGCTCCATAAGGACGACGACATTAATGGGTGTCGAAGCACAACGTACAGTACCAGACTTGTTTCAAGTATCGTGTACCCAAAGAGTTTCTTCACCCGCAACAGTATAAGGTAGAATCATTGAGGATGCTGCTTTACAACTGTACGTTGAACAGGAAAACTGCACTGTGCAGAAGTGCGGCTTATTCGTTAATATGAAGGATGGATTTCTAACAGCATTCCCTGATTGACTACTTGGAACAAATGGCCTCGTTGACGTAAAGTGTCCCCGTTCCAAAAGATTCTTGAAGCATACTTAAACCGCAAAGGAGTATGAGGCGAAAAATAAGAAAAAGGAGCCTGGTGTGTAAGGTCCAAATCACCACCATAGCTTCTACTATCAAATACAAGGGCGGTTACACAATACACAAAGAGAGTTTTGTGATTTAGTTATATTTACACTGAAGGACATTGATATCCAACGTATTCAGAGAGATGACACCTCCTGGTCAACCAACATAGAGCCTTTTCTACTAAATTTTTACATGGAAGGCCCCACTTCCGCTGAAATTCCTCACGTAGACGAGTTGTTTGACCAATTAAACTGCCATTACTCTCTATCTCGGAATCTCTCGATTTTTGTTCGTACACCATAGTATTATGAGATCGAGGGGTGTGGCTCTTCGTCCGCCGAATATTGCTTCGGCGGTTTTTTTTTTTTTTTTGTGTAAGATGAGACCGTCGCGTGCTGCCAGAACAAGAACTTGGCGATATTTCATTAAACTGCTTCTTCCGTAAGCTTCAAAATGGCTTTTTTTTGTTTCGCACATCATCTCTTCTGCTTGCCCATTAGTTGCAGGATGGTATGGTGCACTAATGTGATGCCTCCATGCCGGTTTTTTTTCTTCAAAAACTTGTTTATTTTATTTGAAGCAAAATTTTGCGCGTTATTAGAGAAAAGTATTTTCGGTAGGGCAAAAGTAGGTAAAAGAGACCGTAGAACGTCAATGACGTGTTGGGACGTCGTGGCAGGCATCGTGTAAACTTCCAGCCACTTAGAGCACGCATCGCCCATGACTCCGTAGATGCGGATACGTTTCGCCACCCACCGACTGAATAGTGGATCGTTTTCAGTTACTGTTCATGATGGCGTTGGACTCAAGGAAGACTTCGAGTCTTTCCACAAAGTTAGCCCAGGTGCCAGGACTTTTGTCGAAAGCGGTAAGTGTTCGAAACGTCGACAACGTCGGTAGCCACGTGTTGTGCTTGACACTGGACACTTACCATTCGCTGAGAAGAAACTTGCTTGTTCGTCTGCCATGAGTCGTCCGATATCAGGTCTTCACCGCAACACCATCTCCCGACAAAACTGGTCTTCATTGTTCGCATGTCCATAGTTAGCAATCACGTCAACTTATAAATTCCCGAACGCTCATAACTTGCCGTCGCTAGACGCCGTTCATTCATAGCGTCTTCATTGCAAATAAACGTCTTCCTATTTCTTTTGATGGTTTTCCTAAGCTGTATTTACAACATTATGTGTGTCGGTACTTCCGGAAATATTGCAACGGCGTTTGTTTTCCGGGAACTATAATGTAACAACCTTTACAACATCTTCCGGACCCCGTAAAACACAATATTTCTTGACGTTATTTCAGTCGTCATTAAAATGGTGAGGTAAGTACCGTAAATCGCGAAGCGGTTTACTTGACGTCCGCTTCCACTGGTTGAGTCTACTAAGCGTGCATTCCTGCAGAGGAAATTTTCATTGATAGAATGTTGACACGTCAATCAACATTTGATTCCTTCTTGGTAAGATTTATTGCGAAAGCCCGTTACAACCGCCGAACCGTATGTCCCTAAATCAGAGAACAATTTATACCCAGCCTGACATTGAGAGTTTTAGTATACCGTTTTCATCTTCCGCTCCGCTCTGAGGGTACCAAACTGCGCATGCGGGGCCCGCTTCGCCGGAATGGAAAGCGGAGGTCCAAAAACGCGTTTTAGTAGAGCGTTTTTCTTCAGCGTAAGAGCGTTTTGAGCGGTTTCAAAAAATTTGCTTGCGTAGCCCCACAAGTGGACGTTTATAGTACTAGTAAGACAAAAAAACCTAAGCGTTAACACCAAAAGAGTAAAAGGGAGCGTGATTGTAGAGGTAGTAAAAACGAAGGCGACAATATTGAGCACAAAAGAGTAGGCACACACCTGAAGAAATATTAAGCTATAAAATATAAATATAATTGTTCCACCTTGCGTGCGAGTGAAGCCGAAGGTATAAGCATGAGCATGTTGCTCTAAACGGTGCTAGGACTGCACGAGCGCGCGTGCTTATCAAGGACGCTGAAAGGCCGGCACTCGCTCTTGTAGCTTCTGCTCCACTCGAATTAAAACTGAAACAGATTTACTTATTCGAAGTAGAAAAATAAGAGAAAAGGACGAAGTTTGCGCATTGGGGGTACATCCTTTTGCGTAGTACGAGTACAGTGTTGCTCAAGGCTAGCAAGGCAACTGGGGGGCTATGTTGCGCTTTTTGCACTCCCAGGAGACTAGGGAGAGGGAAGTGACGTCAACGACACAGCAAACGCAGATTGGGTGTTGATTTCGTTTTCTTCTGTCAACATCCAATCTGCGTTTGCTGTGTCGTTGACGTCACTTCCCTCTTCCAAGTCTCCTGGGAGTGCAAAAAGCGCAACATAGCCCCCCTGCAGGATGAATCCCCGCTGTTCTCAAGGAAGGATACTTCTACTAACGAGATTAAGATGGCGAGACATCGAATCTATGATTCGTATCCCTCGAGCCATCAAGCGCCAAAGCTTCCTTTCCGAACGCGGTTTGCTGGATATTTCCAACGTAGAAAAGAAACCCTTTAGGAAGCTATCCTGCTTAAAGAAGGACCTGGCTGTTCTGCATGCGGGCCTCCAAATACCAGCACCCGACAGATCGGCGCAGGGTGTTGCCAATCTGGCGAGACGCTTTGCATGGTTCTTCCTCGACTGGCCTATCCCAACCGTCTGTTCGTACTTGGATGAGCGTTTGGACGGAACTTGTCGGTGTTCTTCAGTTCTGTGAACCTCATCGTGGGTCACATCAACGAGAGGTTCGGCCACCTGCTCGCTGACATGAACAAACGTAGGTGGTTGACCCTGGCGAAACTAGAGCTGTGCTCACAGGTGAGACCCTGCATGGTTTGTGTAAATTTGGCGTTTCCATTGTTTCTAGCACAGCTGCTCTGTCTGGTGAAAAGTTACTTTTTTCTATACGCCAAAGGTGTACATGGGCAGTGTCAGGAGAAGTCACGACGAGCGCGTTCGTGATCTATGAGTATTAGTAGGCCACTTTTATGAGCCGTCTTTGCTCTACTTTACGCTCTGCGAGAAGCATCGTCCCCACCGCGCATGCGTGGCCCGCTCTGAGTTGGAGCGTAAAGTTAGCGGAGTGAGCGTGCGCTCCGCTTCACAAGTTGTAGAGCGGACTGCCCTCAGCGTCCTTAGCGTGATCGCTTAGATCTCAAGATGGCTGCACTTACTCAATACGCGTCGATGTTTTTGACCGTGACCTCAGCTTGAAAGAGGTCGAATCAAGAAGTAAAGCGTACGCCCCGTGCGTAAAAAGTAAACCATTCGATTTGAGTTCTTTGTAACACAAAATAGCATAATCAAACGAAGTGAACGAGTATCACTTTGCAACCAGCACTGCGTCGGTAAAGTCGTCGCGTTTTGTGGACGGCCTATATGGCTATGCAGTCAGATGTACGGGTGCGCGTGCTTGAACGACGATTATATCTGTGCATGCGCCCTCCTGTCGAAAATGCCACTGAAAGCTGACCACGAGCATAGCACTCGCAAGCTGCACCAAAGAAACCATTCCTCTCAGCTTTATTTATTCACACTCGCTCGCAACTTTTGAATTGTTTAACTTTCCTCAAGAAATGTTTGCGTTGAATTTCCTTGGTAGATTTAGAAGGTAATAGAAACTTGAATGCAGCCTTTTTAAAAGTGCAACCCATGGTGCCGCTAGTCTTCGAGGCCGCCTTATTTTGGCCAAGTGTCTAGGGGGCAAGAGAGCTACGTCATTGTTTGTCGCGGATGCGAGTCTAAATGTATTAGACACGAATGCTGCGTCAATACTGAATATGAAATGGATTCTAGTCACAAGTCTCGCACTAAAAGCGATGCCCAAAATATGGCGGCCGAATATGTTACCCGGTGGTGTTTTGAAAAGAGTTACCAATAACGGTCGAAAGAATATTCCACGTCAATTTTTTGTCTGGTCAAAAACCAGACAGGCATAAACAATGCAGAATTTAGCAAACACAACCCTGGACTTCTAAGCAATAGTGGTAGATTAGAACAGTTTTCAGAAGTTTCGTTTTGAATTCCGGCGTAGCGGGCCTCGCATGCACAGTTTGACGGCCACAAACCCTAGCAGAATTAAGAAACAACTATATATATATATATATATATATATATATATATATATATATATATATATATATATATATATATATATATATATATATATATATATATATATATATATATATATATATATATTAATTTACGATACCCAGTTTTTTACAACCCTACAATGGAAATACGCTTTATCTTAGAGGAGTAACAAGTCCCATATCACATGTTTTGGTAGTGTTTAAATACTGCCGTGTTGTAAGAGTGTTTTTCTTTGTCTTTTTTATTAGGCCGTCAAGGACAAGGGAACGTCAAGGACAAGATTTTGTTGACCGCACAGCATGCCCATTTGCCGTCCATCAAAAAAATTAGAAGAAGACCACAAGAGGGTGCTCGTCGTGAAGCACCAGGCAGTGATGTGCGCAGACGGCATAATTTGACGGCTGGACAAAACCTACAAAGACCATGGGCATTTTTTTGTTTGTTTAATATTAGAATGCATAAAATTATCACAGTAAATCATGTTCAAGCTTTTGTACTGGGCGAAATACCTGTCCAACTGGGCTGAAAGGCATCTAGAAATATTTTAATAAAAAACGTTTACTAACGACTCCCATTTTGCTTCTCAGATGTGCGTGTGAATATTGCATCTAACCAAATTACAGTGTTACTGTTGAATTCAGCATTGTAAGAGTAGACTATGTTGCGTGGCCTTCTATTGCAAGAAAAGACCGTAGCACAAGTGAGGCAGAAACTGGGCAGGAGCTTAAGCTGAAAAACGCACTTTCATAAACACACAAAAGAAATAAAAAGAAGTGTATAGTGAAGCAAAATGGTTTCATGTCACCCCCCAAGGCAGATACATACACTGCACTCCACTGTTAATACGAACACGAAAAAAATCGCTTTTATTTGCAGTTTATTTTTTTGACAGCTATTGAAAAAGCTGAAAATTTGTCGCTCAGATTGGTGCCCCAAACGAGCGCTTTATTCCACACCAATAGGCAAATGTCAGCCCTTCGAATTTAAGGTGAAAAAGGAAAACAGGATATTGAATGCTCCCGCTAAGTGTCGCGCAGTGTACATAAACACCAAGGCACCATATCACAAACCGAAGCATACGAAGAAGAAAAGACTCATTTCATTGGGAAAAAAAAAGTAGAGATATAACTGGAGCACTCGCTTTCGCTAATTTTCACTGTCTTGCTGCCTGAAGTAACCAAACAAAATATCTGTCCGTTTGCCGACTGCTTTAGTCTTTGGTGTTTAACCTTTAATTTTTGGCTCTGGAGAGCTGCGGCACCGCGGAAAGCAGCAGCCCGTACCACCGAGGCCTGCGGTGCCGCGTCTAGGGAACATGGTAATGTGATGAGTATATACGTGCAAGATGAAGACGACATGGGTTGTTGGTATTGGGGAGGGTGGCGGTCCGATTTACAGAAGTCCAGACTTCGTGGAGGCGGGTTGGGCGGGTGAGCAGCGAGCTATGAAGATCTTGCACGCCGTTCGATCAGTGCACGAAGGAGCACCAGGAACATAATGGCGCTATTGCTCACTGGGGTCCACTGGGTCAAAGAATCATGCTCCAAGGAGGTAGTCCAGCCGAAGTAGAAGCTGCCGCCTCCGAGGAACCGAGGCCCAGGGCTCGTCATCTCGCATAGAAAAATCGAGCCCACTGGCTTAGACAAGGCAGCACCTGTTCCCACCGTTCAGGGGCCGTAAAAAGATTGCGGCCAGCGATTTCTCGAAGCAGCCAGAGGTTCTTGACTACCGTGAAACGTTTTCTGGGGGACGCCTTTTCAAACAAAGTCTGCGCAGCTTCTTAGTGCAGCGAGGTTCATAAGGGTCAAGCGCGCTCCCAAGCATGATTTCAAATAGCGAGCACCCACTTTCCAGAAAAGCACCATCTAGTGAACCTTTACTGAGAGTGGAACGTACTTCTTAAAATGGCGACGATAGCGGAGCTGACGCTCCACGCTCAAATCCCAGAGCGGGTCGCGCATGCGCGATGGCGACTCCGCTTTCCATAGAGCGGAGCGGGAAACCGAAAACGGTCTACTAAAACTTTCTATTATCGCATACATCCGTTTGATGGGCCACGCTACTTGAGCTAGCTGAGCACAGCTGGCAGCGGCGCGAGCAAGGTCACGAGGGGAACGTGAAGGTGCTCGAGCCATCCCACTGTGAACCAATGTTTCGGCCACCCCACGGGTGCGTGTCGCCATCTATTGGTTGAACTAACGCCGTGTTCAAGATGGCTGCCGTGGGACCACAGCCTTAAGTACTGGGTCAGGTTAATAAATCTAAGACAAATAATTACACAAGCGTAGCGCGATATAATGCGTTCATTATTTGACATGATTGAAATCAATAAACAATAAAGACGAAGAGGAAAAGAAGACACCCGAGTTCACTTCATGCCTAGAGTCACTAAATGAGCTCTAAAGTATTGGCACTCCGTTCCCCAAAATTGTTTTGGGCGCCGCCATTTTGGGTCTTGTTCAGAGCAAACGCCACTGCCGATCGTCATGAGCCAAAAGTACGACTCCCTCAGCATTAGATGCGGTGCAAGGAAGCTGAGGCAATATTGCAATGCTCTGTCGCGGGTTGTTTAAACCTTTGTGGGGGACGGAAGGCGTTTCCTGTGATTTTAGATAAAGCTTCAGATAACTGGCAACCATGATTTTAAGCCACAATATGGCAAAGTGTCGTTACTCTGAACCGTAGCTAATTTACTGGCACAAGCGGGAACAGTGAGGAAGAGGCAGGTGTCAAAAGGTAGTGGCTTGTGGAAACCACGGGGCTTACATCATGGCCCCTCCAGGTATTACTAAAGCCCCTTGATAAAGGCACTTTTACAAGTACCGCCAACCATTGTTGTGGAACCGCGCGAGACACGTGCCACGAGCGGGTGCTCCGCCGCCATTCGCTTCGTAGGGCCGCTCATTTTAGTGCTGCGCCGCCATTTGCTTCCAAGGGCCGCTCGAGACGCGGGTCTCGTGAACTCGCGCATTTGACGCTACTTGCACGACAAACGCAAACGTATCGAGGGGCTTTAGGTATTACAAGCCTCTTGAACAAGAGCATGAATAGTGCCATTAAACAAGCTATGCTTTAGAGTAGCGACACTTGGCCATATTGTTGCTTGAAATCATGGTTGCCAGTTATTTGAAGCTTTATCTGATATCACAAGAAACGCTTTTCCGTCCTCCACTTTAAACAGTTTGCGACAAAGCAAAGCGACATTACATGAGCTTCCTAATACCGAATGTCATGCTGAGGATGTCGCACTTTTGAATCATGACGATCGGCAGTTGCGCCTGCTCTGCTCAAGCACGAAAATGGCGGCGTTCGCAACACTGTCGGGGAAGAGAGTGCCGATACTCTAAGCACAGATCATTTATTGGCTCTACTTCGCTCAAATCTCCTTTCCCCTTACTGAAACTGAAACTAAATATGAATAATACACTATTATTATACCTTATTTAGTTATAACCAACTACACATAATGAGAGGAGGAAGCGGCCGGGTAGGAAAAACGCGTGTTTTATGTGCAACAGTTCTTACCGTCTCAAAAGAAAAAACGCCCGAGCTTGCGCTGGTTTAAAGAAATACAATCCAAAGGAAAGAGGCGGCATGGTGTGTACTTTGTGATTGTGCGTCTAATTGCAAATTGTTGTGGGTATGTTTATACAGCCGGAAGTTAGTCTGCCTTAGTGGGCGTATAGTGTCTCAGCTGTAGATGAACAATTTAGCCAGTGCGGTACAACCGCAATGCTGGGGTCTTTAACGTGCACCACGCAGTAGTGATACACGACCGCCACGCCGGTACGATGCTCTTCCAGATCAAAACGGGCAGGGGTTCTGCAGTGCGAGCTTTCTTTCCACGTGCTCCGAGCTGGCGAGTGCTATACTCCGTTTCACCTTAAGTTGTACCGCAGAGAAGGCTAGAAGCGCAAGCTCATAGCGTTGGTAGCTGCTCTTAGCATACGAGAGCTTGTGCCGCCGAGATGTGCCCTAGAGCAAGGAGCTCGCGCTTGTACCTTTACTGCGGTACATCATAAAGTGAAACAGAGTATAGACCATGCACTCGGCCACCGATCCCCCCCCCCCCCCCCCCCCCCCGCCCTTTGTGCGTCTAATTTATATACAGGTAGAAGTATTTTAAGATCGACGATGGGCGTCGATCGTCTCGAGGTAATGTAACGTAATAACATTATATAAACGATAAACATATTGAAGGACTGAACGACTCAATTTTTTAATTCTTGGATTGTAATAAAGCGGTAGCCTATTGTACTTACTGTTGATGAAGAGCAATATGAGGTGACGATGTAATGATTGAATGATGAGGCTCTATAAGGACGACGACATTAGCGGGTGTCGAACCACAACGTACATTGCCAGACTTGTTTCAAGTATCGTGTACCCAAAGACCTTTTTTCACCCGCAATAGAATATGGTAGAATCAATGACGATGCTGCTTTACAACTGTATGTGGAACAGGAAAACTGCACTGTGCAGAAGTGCGGCTTATTCGTTAATATGAGAGACGGATTTCTAGCAGCAGTCCCTGATTGACTGCTTGGAACAAATGGCTTCATTGACGTAAAGTGTCCCCGTTCCATAATATTCTTGAAGCCTGCTGAAACCGCAAAGGAGTGTGAGGCGAAAAATAAGAAAAATGAGCCTGGTGTGAAAGGTCCAAATCACCACTATAGCTTCTACTACCAAAGACAAGGGTAGTTACACAATGCACAAAAGAGTTTTGTGATTTCTTTATATTTACACTGAAGGGCATTGATATCCAACGTATTTAGTGGGATGACAACTTCTGGTCAACCAACAAAGAGCCTTTTCTACTCAAGTTTTACATAAAAGGCCCGACTTCCGCTGAAATTCCTTACGGAGAAGAGTTGTCCGACCGAATAAACTGCCATTACTCCCGATGTGGGAATCTCTCGATCTTCGTTCGTAGGCCATAGTATCATGAGAATGACGGGTGTGGCTCTTCGTTCGCCGAACATTGCTTCGGCGGGTGTTTTTATCGTGTAAGATGAGACCGTCGGCGTGCTGCTGGAACAAGAACCTGTCGATTCTTCACTGAACTGCTTCTTCCGTAAGCTTCAAGAGGGCTTTCTTCGTTTCGCACACCATCTGTTCTGCTTGCCCGTTAGTTGGAGGATGGTATGGTGCACTGAGGTGATACCTGATGCCGGTTTTCTTCTTTTTCTTTTTTTTCTCAAAAACTTGTTTATTTTATTTGAAGCAGGATTTGGCGCGTTATCAGAGAAAAGTATTTTCGGTAGGGCAAAAGTAGAAAAAATAGAGCGTAGAACGTCAATGACGCTTTTGGACGTCGTGGCAGGCATCGTGTAAACTTCCAACCACTTAGAGTACGCGTCGACAATGACTCCGCCGGTGCGGATACGTTTCGCCACCCACCGACTGAATAATGGATCGCTTTCAATTACTGTTTATGATGGCGCTGGACTCGAGGAAGACTTCGAGTCTTTCCACAAAGTTAGTCCAGGGGCCAGCACCTTTGTCGAAAGCGGTAAGTGTTCGAAAAGTCGACAACGTCGGTAACCACGTGTTGTGCTTGATACTGGACGCGTACCATTCGCTAAGAAGAAACTTGCTTGTTCGTCTGCCACGAGTCGTCCGATATCAGGTCATCACCGCTACTCCATCTCCCGACAAAACAGGTCTTCATTGTCCGTATGTTCATAGTTAGCAATCACGTGAACTTATAAATTCCCGAACGCTCATAACTTGCCGTCGCTAAACGCCGTTCATTCATAGCGTCTTCATTGCAAATAAACGTCTTCCTATTTCTTCTGATGGTTTTCATCATATTCCTCCTAAGCTGTACTTGCAACATTATGTGTGTCGGTACTTCCGAAAATATTGAAACGGCGTTTGTTTCCTGGGAACCCCCTCCCCCCCTATAGTAACAACCTTTACAACATCTCCCGGATCCCGTGAAACACAATATTTTGTGACGTCACTTTTCAGTCGTCATTATAATGGTGAGGTAAGTACTCTAAATCGCGAAGCAGTTTACTTGACGTCCGCTTCCGCTGGTATTTTGGAAGATTGAGTCTACTGAGCGTGCATTCCTGCAGAAAAAAATTTCCATTATATAATATTGATACGTCAATCAGCAAGCGATTTCTTCTTGGTAAGATTTATTGCGAAAACCCGTGACAACCGCCGAACCGCATTTATACCCTGCCTGACATTCTCGCATGCAGAAGTTTGCTAGGCCACGCTACTTGAACCAGCTGAGCCAACACCACCTAGACAGAAGGCCTCCACACGCGTCATCATAGTCAGATCGATCGAGGCGAGAGATTGGGCACGAGTGCTGAGTCAGTGTTCGGCTGCGGCTTGTGGCCAATCAGCGCGTCGAAGGTCGGGCTCGGGTCCAATAGCCGACCGAGCGCGATCCGACTGTGATGACGTTTCATAGAAGAAGAGGAAACCATGCGGAGGCCTTCTGTTTATTTGGTGTTGGCTGAGCACAGCTGGCAGCGGCGCGAGCAAGGCCACGAGGGGAACGTGATGGTGCTCGAGCCATCCCACCTTGAACCAGTGTTTCGGCCACCCCACTAGAGTGCCTTCATACACACGCGTGCTTCTGCTTGAGTGGTGACATCTCAGCCATTTTTCCGCCCAATCTTTTTCTTATATCCATCTTGAAGTACACGCAATCCGGTGTCACTCAGCTCGAGCGCATAGCTTTGGCTAATGCATAGACGCCATTTTACCGCCCAAGTCACGCACCGAGAGCGCGAGAGTGTCACGCGCTGGCACATTCAGGGCAACAATGGATGTCTTCACCCTGACACAGACAGACATGTAGGCACCCTACACCCCACGGATGCGTGTCGCCCTCTATTGGTTGAACTAAAGCTTTGTTCAAGATGGCTGCCGTGGGACAGCAGCCTTAATGTCTCAGGTCGCTGATGTTTGCGGGCCATTTTAGTGTGGATCATAAGTTTTGTTTTGGGACACCCGGCAGATAAAAATGGACAGTTTAGTTCAAACACTCACAATGCTTTATTCCTCAACCAACCTCAACCACAGGCGACGTTCTTGCGATTACTGCTTTAAGTGGCGCTCTCTATTGCAAGTTCCAAGTTCCTAGATGATGGCAAGCTGTTTTGCTGCAGCCTGCGGTGTACAATACACCATTTTTTGAAAATCGCGAAATCGGGAAGCATTGATTGTGAAAGCGCGCGCACACCACGAATATTAGCACAATCATCTTGCTTGAAAAGATGTTATTACGGTTGTTAGTAAGTTGGTGGAGTGCAAGCACGTTTCCCATACCAAAAGCTCTGCATTTATAAATTTCTACGATGTGGAAAGCTGCTCCCCAGCAGGCAGAACTAGTTGAAAAACTAGACCCTTTGAACTATAATCCTAATAATTGTAGAAATTATTGTAGAACTAATCCTAATGATTGTAGAGACATAGACTTATAGAAAACGACGAAGTACAAAGCCATCCCGTGAAAGAAGTCTCGCACTTCAATTCCTTCAACCTCTGGCAGTCAAAAAAAAGAAAAAAAAAAACTCAAATTAGTTGTTAGTTATTTATACAGCAGAAGTTTAGTCTGCTAAAACATGGCGACATTGTTACCCACTGTAGATAAACAATTTAACCAGTGCAGTACGACTGCTAGCCTGGGGTCTTTAACGTGCACCACGCAGTAGTGATACACGACAGCACGCCGGTACGATGCTCATCCAGATCGAAACGGGCAGAGGTAGGGATGGCACCTCTTACAGTCTCCGTAGATGTATACATGGAAATAAAATTTTGTATACTCTGCGGCGTCGGACCAACCAAAAGTGGCTGTTGTCGCCTTGGTAGTTTAAAGGAGTTGTCTAAGGTCGCACCCGAGATACTGAACTGCGGAGACGCGGCTGTGGGTGTTGGCGGGGATGTTATGGATGCCCTTGATATGCTGAATGTCGGTAGAAAATTCAGCTAGGGATGCCAAGTGTCGCGTCTCTCTAAGAGAGTACGTGGCCTACCTCCTTCAAACTACCAAGGCGACAACAGCCACTCTTGGCTGGTCCAATGTTGCAGACTACGCTTTCTGTAGGTCGACTCTTCAAATTCAGAATGCTGAAGTCGTCCTCGTAAAAATTATCGGAGCACACACCTGTGTTACGCAAAGGATCCGGCTCAGTTTGATCCGGCCCATGCTTTTTGGAAACGGCGTCAAAATCTGCGGACCTGCAGCGAACTGCCCATTCCCAACGACTGACATAATAAATTCCCGGGTCCTCGTCCACGGCACGGAGAAAGAAATCACAGTCTGACTTTTCTAGCTGATAATTTAATGGAGACTGCTTCGTGATTGGAACGAATGACAAAACGTGCTGCCGTGATTCTTCGTTCACGTCTTCTTAACTCTCACCGTTCAAGATTTAAAATACAACACAATAACTCGACGGTGTCACTCGACGTTGCACACGGGGGCATGGTTTTTATTCCGCAGAAATCGGCCCGTGTTTGTGGCAGACACAACGCAAAGTTCCTCGGGAGGTTACCAAAATCGTGGTCTGGAAAGCTTCAGAGTGGCGTATGCGGCGCCCCCCAGTAACCCCAATGACGCGAAAGCGCTGGCGGCAATGATCCAGCCGACGGAAGGCGGGTGACGTTCGAGGAAGGACTTGTCGAACGGCCTCGCCGGCACATCCTGGCAAGAGAACGTAAGATTTCTCTGTAACGAGACCCATTCCTGATTTTGTTGGCTCTAAAAGCTAGTTCATACACCGGAGTATCCGTCAAAGGAACAAAGGTTTCTAAATGTGGAACAAATTTCTACTTACTTTGAATTCAGGTTCCTTGGTCCAGATCTCGTCTTCACCAATAATGCCCTTGGCGTGTAGAACCTGTAGACCCCACATAAACATTGTCTATTATTAGGGCTGGGCGTCGATTAAAGGTTTTAGCTCGATTAATCACCACCCTTTAACCGATTATTTTATCGGTTAATCGGTCTCGTTAATTTACACACAATATTTTGGCTTTGGTTGCCGGCTGGACGCCGCAAAGCGGCTTGTACGGAGAGGCTAAGTGGGTTAATAGTTTTGTAATTAGCAGCCGCATACTGTCGCCGCGAAGCGGCGTGAACGCAGGCGGGAAGATGGGTTAACGCGCTTCCGAGTAATACACGCGCCGTCCGAATCCGAAATTTAAATTCTCGCGCGCTGCCAAGCAGCCAATCCGGCGTGAGCGTCGTTGCTAGGGGGTCTATCGCCTGCGCGCTAGAAATAGGAATTTCTGACACCGCTGCACCCGAAACGTATGCCCAGTCTGAACAAAAAATCATTGGCCTGTGTTCTGAACTATTAAATGTGGCCTTGGATCCTAATAAAATCGAACGTGCACACCGCCTCGGGTGTCACGCACCTGACCGCTGCTGCCCAATAAATGTGAAGTTCACCCACTTTAAAACCAAGGAATCTATTCCTTCAAATGGCCGTAGGCTAAAAGACACCGCGTACAGTATAGACCCCTTTCGAAATTCGCATGCCGATTATAAGAAGGTTGGAACCTCTGCACAATGGCGGAACAACCGATATCGTGGAACGTGCAAGTCATTTCATAAGATAGCGAACGTCGGATCGCGGCCAACGCTAGGAGCCGACGAGCCACTCAAACAGCGTCGAAAGTGCAACGTCATTGCACTCATCACCTTTTTCTGTGGGGGCGTTTTTCCCTCTTTATATACTTCGACCAAACGCATAAACTGTGCCGTGATGTTGCGATTTTAGTCCGCCATTGTGCAGGGATTCAACAGCGGCCAACAGAGGGCAGTATTTCGAAAGGGGTCTATTGGCAAAGACTTCTCTTTTCCTGTTCGAAATGCCCAAAGAAAACTTCTTGCCTTCGCTAAGATCGAATCAGTCCCGTTCTCTTTACGCTTCAAAACCCTTTTCATCGGACCAAAACGCTATATGTTTGATGAGTCATTGCAAACGTTTAAAAAAATCGCATAGCATTTGCATTGGCCTTGTAGGCGGATAGCGATAAGACGTCCCGAAACCACCCCCCGAGCTAATGTGCACACGCAGCAATTTTCACTAACTTACGCAGTTTTCTTCCGAAGCGTGATCATGTCTGGAATCTGATGTTATTATCCGGCAGCAATCTTTTGCTTTTAACCGAAACGTGGGTGACGAGTGACGTCGCCTACACCGACGTATTGGCCGATCTGCCGATTTTTCAACTTTTTTGCAGCGACCGAAAAGATACAAGAGGGGGAGGTGTTCTTGTTGCCGTCAGTCAGGAATTTCCATGTTCGGTTGTCAACATTGCATCTGACCTTGAAATTGCATGGGTTATCTGCCGTGCTACATCTGAAGCAGGGCATTTGTTACAGACCTCCATATAATAATAAAATATTTTCCCGGAAACTTAATAATAACTTAAATCAACTTGTTTCAGAGTACCCCAACGCGCATATTCTTCTTTTTAAAGACTTCAACTTCCCGAATATTGACTGGACTAACCCCATGCCTCTAATAGTTAGCAGCGCAGAAACAAATGAGTTCATTGAGGTTTGTCTCAATTTTAACCTCACCCAGATTGTATCAGAGTCAACACGTGTCGCACGTGACTCCGCTAACATTTTAGACTTGATACTAACCAGTCATCCGAATTGTTTGTTGTCTATAGATTACCTCGGATAAATCAGCGACCACAAAGTTGTTCATGCTGTTTTTGAGTTTACACCGTTACTCTGCCAAACAAACAAGAAGACAACTCGTCTTTACGATAAAAGCAATTCTGGTGCTATTAATAATGAGTTGATCAATTTTCTTCCAAATTTCGAAGCGACATTTCACAACCGATCAATTCATGATAACTAGTCTATTTTCAAGAACGAGTTAAACGCGTTGGCTGAAATATTCCTTCCGAAAATTCCTTTTCCTGCGAATCGCCAAAAACCATGGTTCACAAAAACTCTAAAAAAACTAGAAAATAAGAAAAAAAAAACGTCTTTTCCACTATGCCAAACTAAAGGGAACACAGGTGCATGGCGAAAATGCTACAATGCTGAAGATGCTCACCTAGCTGCAATTCGTAACGCCAAACATACTTTTCTCACGTTGACCTACCAAACATTCTAATTAAGAACCCTAAGAAGTTCTGACAGATGATCAACCCTCAGCATGCACACACTATTAGTCTTACTAATGAATCCGGTAACGTGGTTACCGACACCGAAAGCGCCAACATTTTTAATATTGCCTTCTCATCTGTTTTCACTAAAGAATCTAATGCGCCGGTCCCCGTACGCTACTTTTTAATATCAGGTCTGCAAAGCACCCCGTTAAGTTTTTTACCCATGGGATTACTTCTGTGATAGAAAACTGCAAGTTGTCGCCATCAGCTTGTGTGGATTACATAAGCTCAAAACTCCTAAAACAGGCATGCATCTGCACAATATTTGGCGTCACTCTTCTCGCAATCGCTCTCCTCATGCGCGCAGTACCGAAAGATTGGAAAGCAGGAAAGGTCGTTCCAATCTACGAATCAGGTAACAAAGATTCGCCATTAAATTATTGCCCTATCTCTTTAACAAGCGTGCCCTGCAAAATCATGAAACATGTCATCTACTCTTTGATCATATATTTCTTGGACTCGAACGATTTCTTGAATTTTTTGCAACATGGATTTCGCAAGAATTTCTCTTGCGAAACCCAACTGGCCCTTTTAATTCATGATCTGCATCTTGACCGTAACATACAAACTGACGCCATTTTTTTAGACTCCGCAAAAGCATATGACAAAAACCTCATAAGCGCCTAGTATATAAGCTTGCACAGTTCAACCTAAATATAAACGTTTTAAGCTGGATTCAAGAATTCCTTGAAAACCACTTCCAGTCTCTTCTCATTAACAACCAGTCTTCTCATTCTCTCCCAGTAATATCGGGCGTCTCCCAAGGATTCGTTATTGGTCCCCTTTTGTTTCTAATTTACATCAACGACTTACCCCTGCATGTGTCCTGTCATATTCGTATGTTTGCCGACAATTGTGTTATTTATCGCTCAGTTACTAACATTTCCGACCAAGGTAGCCTTCAGAACGACCTAAACAACGTACAAGAATTGTGCAACAAGCGGTTAATGCTCCTGAACCTTAACAAATGTGAAGACATGTCCTTCCAGCGTCGCCGTAACGCTCTATTCTTCCCCTATGCTATCCGTAACGTTCCCGTTGAACTATAGTTGAGTCATATAAGTACCTTTGTGTCACCCTCTGTAACGATCTATATGACGCACACCTATTACTAATATAATTTCTTCTGAAAACAGATCCCTGGGATTCTTAAAACGTCGAATTCCGGAGAAAAGCTCACCGGAGAAAAGCTCACCGGAGAAAAGCTCACCGGAGATAAGCTCACCGGAGAAAAGCTCACCGCGAGACCGGCGAATGCGGAGAAAAGCTCACCGGCCGGCCATTGAGCGTACGCGGAGAAAAGCTCACCGATTTTTTTTCTTCTATTTATATTGAGGATGTTGGATCATGCGTAACATACATTAATTTATTAATATTACAATTCGTCAGCTTTGTAAAAAAGAAAATCTTTTTTTTTGTAATATTTGCTAAGCTTATTGTGTATACTGCTCCCAAAATAATAATTGCGGGCGAGTGTTTCCTGTGGCTTACTCTCTAGGCAACGAAAACCTAACTGAAAACTTCATGAACTTGAAGAACAGGAAAAAGTTTGAAAACTTAATAATGTCTGCATAAAACCTAAAAATCAAAACTGTATATGCTGAAAATCCGAAAGTGCATACGCAACAACGCGGGGCCTATAATTCTTTTTGAAGCTTTTGTTAACTTTTGAAAACAGGATAAAACAGTCTGTATAATAGGATATCGAGGCTTCTTTCTTTCACGGACATGCACGTTTTCTAGCCGTTCGTGCTGGTGTTTCCACCCGTTGCCTTTGCGTGATAGTGCCCTTCTACGGTTAGCCACCTTGGACCTTCAGAACCGCAAACTCGCACCGTTGTTACTCGTGACCTATATAAGAAGTAGTCTTCTGTAAGGTAGCGAATAGGGCGAGTTGGCAACCGTTATACCTCATGAAAACCGCTCAAATGACGACGACGGAATGAAGACAACAAACACGACAAGACGAAGCTGTTCGCCACTAAAGTCTTGTTAGTGAAATTAACAGAAAAAAAACAGCGTAGTGGACACTAATTACATCAACAAACACCTACTCATCTATTAGGCAGTACACAATATTAGGAGCTGAAACGGTTCAACACACCGCTATTCATATTACCTTGCAAAGAGCAAACCTTTTTATCTGATAGAGCTACCGACGGCGCGCTGTCAACTGTCAATAAATTGTCTTTTTTACCGGTGTACGATGTTCTGATTTTATAGACCGTTCCATTAGGGTCATAGCAGAAAGGGTAAAAGAGAAAAAAATGCACTCCCCCTCTCACCCCGCATGTCGTCCGCTCCGCCGAGTGGGCTGTAGCTAGCGTCCGGCTGGCGTGCAAACTCTGTTTAAAATTGCGTCATTTTGGAACTTCCAAGCGCAGATGCGGAGATTATGGTATGCCAGTTGTCATGTAATACTATGCTAGATAAAAAGACTCACAGGGTCCAATTGCGCTGTTACCGGCGTGCAAATAAAAAAACAAAAATAGGGAAAACTGTCAGGTTGGCCGGTCTCTGGCGAAAAGTAAATCCGGTTGCTGTACCTTTTTTACTATACAAAAGTTCGTACTGGTGTACGCCTTTAGCGACCATGAATGGAAGTGTGAAATAATAAATAAAACGTGTTCTCCTGCCGCAATACAAGCAGTAGTTGAGGGTAGTACTGCCGGTTGACTCAACTGCTATCTAAGTAACGGAAAAAAAATATGCTAGTTGATCATTTAGCAAAATAGAACAACAGAGAGATATAGGCTGATTTTGGAGTAGCCACAACTATTTTAAGAACGCGAACCACCTCACAACGGCAGCCACGAGCGAGAGTTCGATCTTCCGTACAGCCCGCCGATACAGCCCAAAGATGGAGAACGGCAACCCCCCGGTTTGTCGTCTGCTAGCGGAGTCGGGCGCGTGCCCTCTCTCTTGTTTTACCCCGCCGAACCCGCTGAACTTCCCGGATGTGTGGAGAGGGCGCTGCGGTCGAACAAAATGGTGCCGCCCAGAAAGAGCTAAATGGAATGGTCTATACTTGCGACCTCATTAATATACAGATTCGGTGATTAGTAATTTCTGAAAAATTAGTAAATATGCCCACTGAACTCCAAGAATATTACAAAAACGAGGACATATGTTTAATGAAGTGAAGAATGCGAATTGTGTTAAATTGCCACGTTTGAAGCAGAGTTCGGTCAGTTAAAAAAATCGGTGAGCTTTTCTCTGCATCCGCTCAAAGGCCGGTGAGCTTTTCTCCACATCTGCCGGTTTTGCGGTGAGCTTTTCGCCGGTGAGCTTATCTCCGGTGAGCTTTTCTCTGGTGAGCTTTTCTTCGGTGAGCTTTTCTCCGGTGAGCTTTTCTCCGCCGCCCTAAAACGTCACCTACGTCATGCGCGGCAACACGTGAAATTACTCGCCTATAAATCGCTTATGAGACCCAAACTTGGATACGCATCCGCAATCTGGAACCCACACCAAGTATAGCTTATCAACGCACACGAAGCACTTCAAAATCGCGCCACCAGATTCATTCATGCTTCATACTCGTACGATGTCAGTGTATCGTTCCAAAAAGCTGAATCATGGTTGCTAAGTCTTTCTTTTCGTCGCCGCATTTTCAGCCTCTCTCTATTTCACAAGTTCTTCTACTTTCCGCTTGGTATCGCACCTTACATCGTTTTGAATCACGCAGGTCCCACCGCACCGGTCATCTCCTCCAGGTCGCCCGCCCTCAGTCCCGCACTGTCACTTTATCTGCCTCACTTTTTCCCCGAGCAGCCAAAGACTGGAACGACCTTTCCTACAACATCGCTGCCATCACCTTCCTATCAAGTTTCATAGAAAATATTACCATTAATTTATCTCAGTGATTTGTTGCCCTTTTTCAAATGTTTGTTTTGTACACCCCATCCCTTATGTAATACCCCCAACGGGGGTCTTTAAGGTAATAAAAAGAAGTGAAGTGAAGTAAAGGGAAGGGAAGTGAAGTGAACTCAAAGCCAACAGTCGCTCATCATCATCGCCGATTGCCGTTGACGCATACAAATTGTCCATGTATTTTTACGGGGGAAAATGGTAACCATTTTTATTGTGAAAATCGTTGACTGCATGCAAAGAGCGATCAGTTTGCAAGAACTGCAACTGCACCAGCTGGCTGTCTCGATGCCACGTGCCTTACAATGCATCTACTCTCATGTAAAATGTGTCAGCAAGACGTTAAGGAGGTATGCGTGTTAAGAACACACTCTTGAGGGATTATATAATCGTGATTCATATAATGGTTAAAATCATGATTTGTATAACGATTTATATCATGATTTAAATGATAATTAAAATCGTAATCTAAATCACTCCGATTCGACTAGGTTTATTTCATACATTCCACTTACCTAGGCAATCAAGGAAAAAAATATTTTGTGTTTCACGCTATGCTTTCCATAGGGATTTGTTTTGTCTTTTAAAGAAAGGGACGATGAAGCAAGAAATGTCTATAACAGGCAGCCGTTTTTAAAACACACATTCTGTGTCCCCCAAAAATCACTAAATTTTTGCTGAAGTTATTTGTTTTCACTCTTGTTTGGTTAGGTTTTTTTTTTTTTTTTTCTATACGAAACCTTGAGGAAGGCAAACGTGTGCTTACCTCTCTGGCGGCCCTCTCACCCGCTTGCACTGCTCCACTCATGTATCCGGGCCACGTGGTTGCCGTCTCTGTACCCGCGAAATACACCTTGAGGAAGGGCTCACGAATGGTCCTGAATCATTCGACCAGAAACAAAGCAGACATGGAGAGTCTTTACGGGGTCCTTTAATGCAAAGGGTTAGCAAACGTATGTATCGGTGGAACGGTACAGTGTCATGTCATCCATTCGGTTTTGATTGCACTTTGGATTCTGGCTTCTACAAGTGCTTCAACAATATTAAGCTTAGAAGAGGTACACATGACGTAAATAAAGACAATACTTATGCGAGTGTTATCTTAGTTTGGGGTTGTCGCTGCGTGTTTGCTAGCTCGCCCCATATACTATAATTTATTTTTATGGGCAATGCGACATACTCTTTTTAGCAGCACAATTTTGAAATGTTTACTCTTGACTTAGAAATTAATAACTCCAATTTATTTCCCCGTTATAAGGTATTTCTGAACCATGTGGTGTACGTTCCTATATACCGCCACATTCTCTTCCCCTAGTGAGTGTTTCATTTTTAGTATGTCTGCCTCGTCGTGTTACTAAACTTATCACCACGTCAAATACCTTCAGGAATCACATTCCACAATGTTCGATGTCACGAATTGTCACAAGGTAAGTAAGATGTCATTCAGAGCTAAATTATGGTGTCGTGCGTGATGTATCTAACCCTATTCCGAACTGACCTGCCCTCGTAGTAAGTCAACCTTACTTACCTCCGTGGTACGATAACCTTTTTTTTGTGTGATCGGTTGTCTAATCTTGGCAAAGTGGATTCCCGAGGGAATGAATGTTGAGACATGGAGTGAGAGTGACTGTTAGGAAAGATAGACACACACACAACTCACTTTCCGAATCTGCTTATGACACCAGTAGGGAACGTGGACACGTAGCAGCCACCCGAGTACTGCTCCTGAAGCCAATTCTTCTCCTCGTAATGAACGGGCTGAAAGCATGTGCTGGGATCAGTCAGTAGGCAGTATTCACCTTACAAAATATTCAAATGGCTACTTTCTGCTTTCTTAAAAATCCCGTGCATCCGACACCGCCAAAGAGCTGTAGGACACCGAAAGAACAGGCAGCTGCAATTTACTGGGCAGATCTGCCGCATGACCGTGTTCAGACGACGTTTTGGACTCTGAGCTTGTAAATTGTTATTTCAAGTGTCACAGTGCAGATTTCACCGCAGTGTCCAAATATTACATCACTCCACCGATTGCTAAGGTAAATGGAAGGAACCAGTAACTTTAGTCATTCCTATCTTCTTCATGCTGAGACGATACAAATTCGGTGGTGCGACTTGCACTCTAAAGACAGTGAGTCGCCATTGCCTCCACAATGGCCGTTAATGTGACGCCTCTGCAAGTCACGTATTTATTTCGTTCATGGAATCTGCACGTGCTCTGCGGCAAAGCATATTCACAGGCCCATGGGGATGATAATGGTGCTGATGATGTTGCGGCTTTTCCCTTCGTAGCGGGCGTGCTCAAATATGTTTGTCTCCTAGCCAAAACTAAGCAGAAAAAGAAACTTTTCAAAAGTCAGGGCTATCTGCTTACCGTCACAGAAGGTGCAAAGTTTCTGTTTAAGTAAGGGTATTGAGCAACAATATCATACAAACCACGCCATTTCATTAATCGAAGGCAACGGGCATGCGCCGATTTTGAGATCAGTTCTCCGAGGACTTTCTGTTCTCTTGGCAAGGGTAAATATCTGAACAGGGTGGCTAGACAAACTTTTGAAAGGGGTCTGTCGTTTTGCTTTGGATCTTCTCCTTTCATTTTCCTCAGCTGCTGCCCCCTGATGGACCCCGCACCAAACAACCTCATTTTCGGCACAAACTATTTCTAACAATTACAATTTCCGATAAAAAAGAAATAAAGCAGCATGTGTAATCATTGAAAATGATAACCATTCTGTGTCACCTTTCTAAAATCCGCTCTCCACCTTCTCTTAAAAAAAAACACGTAAAACTTTAATCAGATTAGTACTGCTTCACGAACGTTTTTATCACTCTTTGTCGTAGGACCAACACTGCAAACCGCCTCGTTTACTCTCGCCAACTCGACCACATCTGTAAACTACACCTAGAGATCTATAGAACCTTTACTAGCTTGTACCTTTGCAGCTCACCCCTAGCGATTATTACCATTTTCATCTGTGATCATATTTTTTTTTATAGTATTCATATGTTATATTATTGTTCTGCCAAATGTTCGCCCCTTTTTTGTAATGCCCCTCCTGGGTCAATTGATAAAACTAAATTATATAAAAAAATAAACACGAAATATGACGTCACTTACGTTGTAGGCTTCGTCACAGCCATAGACCTTGGCCAAGTCCGCAGCAACAATCTCCCTTCTCTCTTCTTTCGACATTTCTTGAAGCGTCAGGGCGTTGTTTCCAATGACAAAGCTGCAGTTTCAACCAACAGCTTTAAAACAAATATTTCAACCGAATGAAAACATTCAGAACATGTGCCACTGCACACATTGAGTGAGAACCCCGATCAGCGGCGTAGCAAGGAAGCTTTAGTCTGGGGGGGGGTCTAAGGTGGCTGGGATGTCCATGAGTTGGGGTGCGAAGAGGGGTCAAAATTCATCTGGTACCATCTGCAGACTGTCTTTTGTATCCTGTATTAGCAGTGGGAACCTGGTTTTAGTGGACTGGATATGGCAAGCTGCATAAACGTGATTTGGCTCGTATACCTTTGATTTTTGTGAGGCATCTGGTGCTGCACTTAGAAATTGCTGGGTGCTTACACTGTCAATGCTGCCAGGGAAAATCCGGGCCTACAGTCATCTGTCACAAAGCTGAAGGAAAGCTCCTGCTGGCTGCATGATACGCCACCGTTGTATCCTGTAGCAAACAATAAATGAACAAATGAATGACATAAGAATACACAGCTGTTGAAATGATGCCCTGTAACTTATAAACCCTGGTCTCATTGGCTGAATTGAATGACGAATGAAGGAAACATGAGAATCAATATATAAACAAAAAATAGCGCACTATAGGAAAAGAGGTCACTCTGCAGAATAACCTCTTCGCCTTAACAATAAAGTTTGTTCTCTCTCTCTCTCTCTCTCTCTCGTTATTTAATTTGGCCACCCCGTTTGATCACCATGGCTACACCATGAGTACACGCATCTGACTTTATTGAAAATAAACAAAATCTCTTTGAATAATCTTGCTTCAACTTCCGAATCGTGTTTATGATTGCTTATGCATAGCAAGCATAATAATAAGAAAACTTAACGATTTAGTGTCTTATACAATTTATTTATCAATTTTATGTAAATATTTTTTTTTCAAAATGATTTTAACATGAAGTAATGTATGTAAAGCACGTAAACAAACTCTATTAAATGCGAAAGCGGCGAAGCAAGCCATCGCCACCTCACATTGTCACCTCAAAACGCCGATGCATGAAAATCGCCAATTTTGTTTTTTTCTAATTTATTAATACCACGTATATGACGCATGTCCGTTTTTGGTGATTGCCTGGTCTCTTTAAGTTTAGCTAGGAACCCCGACACTCCGTTAGATACGGAGAGCTGACATTTGTTGATTAATGTTTAACTACACCCTACCGGTTAGGCAAAATGATGGGATCAAGCTTCCTTGTCACAAACAAAAAAGAAAGAGAATCAGCGCGGGGCGTGGCGAGTTTTGTGCATCTTATTGTCGCTCTGCAGCCAATGAGAATGGGACATCAGCTCATAAGAACGCCGAACGAAATGAGAAAGCAATAAACGTGAGCATAAACAACGGTCACCGCGGCTTCGATAATTCTTTTGAGCGTTATGTTTTGCCAAAGTTTTTTCGAATTGTCGCGTACCTTTTTGCCTCCAGAAAGGGGTTTTGTAGTAAATGTTTATCTTGATGGCCGATCCAACGGGGCTCCGTTGAATTAGTTGATTCCGCAGTGGAGGCAGAGAGGGCTCGTAGTGGATCTTCAGTTGCATTGGCAGAGGGATGGCCATGATGGCGTGATCGGCCTGGGGGAGGTTGGCGATGAGGTACGCACTGCAGAACTCAAACGTGTGAAACGTCGAATCTGTTAGGGTCACTGACAAGGTGAGAACAACAAGGCATCTCTTTCGAGCACCCGGCCACCTCCAGCACGCGCCGGTTGCCTTTCTCCGTGCTTTGAATGCGCGTGCACGCACGAGGCCCACGAGACGCTGAAGCACCGTCGAAGGAAGGTTAATGTGGGAGGCGGGCGACTAAAACTCCTCCCTGGCGTTCTTATCTTGTCAGTTTAGCCATAAATGAGTTCCACTCGCTGCTCACCTGGTATTCTACCCCATCGATGACACGCACGATAACACCCCGTTCGTCTTGAACCAGGTCGCAAACTTGAGCGTCGAGATGTACTCTATCTGATTTAAAGGACAAGAGGGGAGTCAGGGAGTCGAGATTATAAGCAGCCTGTTATATATATATATATATATATATATATATATATATATATATATATATATATATATATATATATATAGGGCGTTTCACAAAACTCAGGCCAAATCGCTCCTGCAAAAACTATTTATCGCAACGAAAAAGGGCTTGTGTCGTTTTGGTCCTCGGCCAGGCGCCCATTTAGAAAATTGATTAAAGTCCAGGATAATTAATATGTTAATTATTTTTGCGTAAATAACTTTTTAATATTGTGTTCAAGGGCATGGTTTCAATTAGAAAATTGCTCAGCATCATCAAAAAACACTAAATCAACAAATTGCAGAACGATAGAAAGCACGCGAAGTATTTTATGGCTTTCTGAAAAACCGCACAAGTTCGCCGGAGCGCATCTCGGCCCCGACGGCACCGCGCCCCGTGGAGGTGCGACCAACCTCTGCTGTGCCGTCATCGCGCGACGCAGCAGTGTCTGGTTGCACTACCTCTCCACGGGGCACGGTGCCGCCCGGGCCGAGATGCGCTCCGGTAGTAAACCGAAACTTAAAAACCCGACGAATTTGTGCGGTTTTTCAGAAAGCCGCAAAATGATGCGTGTGCCTTCTATCGTTCTCTAATTCGTCCCGGACTTTAATAATTTTCCTAAATAGGCCACTGGCCCAGGACCAAAACGACACAAGCCTTTTTCTGTTGCGATGAGTAGTTTTCGCAGGAGCTATTTGGCCTGAGTTCTCTGAAACACCCTGTATATATATATATACACACGCAAAAGTTGATCAGGCAAATGCATTACCGCGATGTATTCCTGAATCCCACATTTCGCTAAATTCCCGGAATACCGTGCTCGTGAAAATAAAGTCCTTTACAGTTAATGATTTAGTAGGAAATTACCTCCAAGTAGCTCGTATAGTTTTTCACTTATCACCATTGATCCTCCCTTGAATTTTCTTTCCTGCGGAGGAAATAAAAAGTTAGCCCGGCATTAATTCGAAAATATAAATATGTTTACCAATTTTAGATATAGAAGTGACTATTTAAAGGAGCTGTGCAACAATTTCAGGGCTTTGCTTAAATTATTGTGGAAGTTGATGCCTGACACTTCTGAAGTGAACTAAAGAAGACCGATTTTGCCTGGATACCCTAGTTTTTATTTAAAAACAAATGAAAAAAAGATCCAGGTTTTTGCCGCCTCTCAACTCGTACGTCGTCTTCCGGGTCACGTGCGCAGTGACGTTGATGGGGTAGGCGCGGGGTTCCGGAAAAGTTCTCTCTTTAGAGCCATCAGTGAGCAGCGAGAACTCATCCGCTCGCGACCGCGTGACCACGCGCTGGCGGGCGCCGCGCGAACAATATGGTGAAAGGAGGAAAGTCTCATCCGGGTCCGGCCATACCTTTCCGGCCCTGTCCTTCTTCCCCTTTGGCTTCTGGCGGATGTTCGCGGTAGCAGAGAGAGCTTAAGGTTTTGTGGACCTAGGATAGATGACGCCACTAAAACTCCGAATAACAAAAGTATTGTCGATGATACCAGGTTTTCGACGCATTTATATATATGTTGGAACGACAAGATTTATAGAAAAGTTACCTTTTATCGAGCAGGTATTCGCACAACTTGCTATTTTTCTACAAGATTCCCCATTGACGTCACGCCGCGTGTTTCTCATGGCCGCCGCTCGCGGCTGCAGTTCGGGGAATATTCCAAGTTTTGCCTCGCTATTACGCGACGGAATCGCAACATTTCGATGAAAGGAGGTGTGTTTTCTGTCATCTCTGACAAGGTGAACAATATCCAAAGCAGAAAATGCCAATTCTTTGAATGTTAAAATCGTTGCACAGCTCCTTTAAGCAACGGTGCTGGTTTGCCTGAAACGATCTAACAAAGATCACATTCGAGGTAGCTTGACTGTCTTACCAAGAGCATAACAACGCTGCACTACAGAGCTAGAATTGTCGTGCCGCTAGTCGAGATTGCGCGAGACAATAATAATAATGATTGGGTTGTGTGTATGTTTAAGACTTAGGCAATCTCGCTTCAGTTGAGATTATGCATAATAATCCCTGGAGAGGCGGAACAAGGGGGACAAAAGACAAACAGATATCTCCAAACACAGCTAGGTGACTAGTGCGGTCCAAAAATTAAAACCGTCATTCTTGTCCAGCTCGCTGCACCTTTGCATTAATTGCATTAACATCGTAACTTTAGTTTTGTGACTATAATCCCGTTTGCTGAGCATGGTATTTTTTATGCAATCGGGAGTTAGTTTAAAACAGCTTTAGAAATAGTATTGGTTCGCCAGCGTTGGCTGGCGAACCCATATAATGCGTGCGCTAGGTAGAGATTGATTGAATGATAATGGGCGTATTAGCCCCTGCTGCCACTGTTGGCAATCACGTATACGTTGTGCTCGCGTATATCTTTTTGTGTATGACTCCCTATGCAGGTGCATACTTGTATATCACGAAATGTACGTTGTCACGTCCTAGTCCTGATGTTGGCACGTGCACCTAACTTGATGCCTTCCACCTGGGAGAATGTTAACCCTTTATGTATATACGAGTTCACGTCGTATGTCGTGGATACACGTCAGACGACCTATAGGTTCGCTTGTTTTTCGGAGGAAGAAGGGATGCTTTGGCGTGTGAACCGTGTACGTCGTAATATGGTAATTTATATCTAATCTAAAATTCTAGATATGAATTCTCCCGATAAAGGGGGAATTTAGTAATGCTTCACGTGGTGCTGGATACTTTCTTTACTAGGGTTCTTGAGGTGAAATCAATATAGCCACAACCCCATAACTGTATACTTTGATTGAAAGCCCCTGTAGGTCTTTCTCATCACAAAGAATATTCCACTTCAACGACATGCACGAAGGACGCCACAAAAAAAGTCCTTCTGCAGTCAAGACGTTGTTTCGACCTGACGCGCCAAGAATCCTCTACCTGGGCCCCATTGACCGTGTTGTTGATCCTTCGGTTTCCGCCGCAGCACTTGATGTACCAGAGCGCCCAGAGCAACGATATCTGTCCGAGCTCAGTGGCCAGGTTGACTTTCGACAGCGACGTCAGGTAACAAAGTGCGTGCCTGGAACAAATCCGCCTGTTAAGAGCCCCACTAAACAAACAAACAGACAAACATTGAAAGCACCCTGTCGTTAACATCTTTAGGACTTCATAGGATGGAAGCTTGGGCGAGTTGGTGAACCATACTTGACGGTGACAGCGCGGGAAAAATCAATCTCACACCAGACACTCAGGAAAACAAGCACACGCGCTGAACTTACAACTCTTGTGTATTCGACTACTTCATTTTTCTCTTCAACGTCTGGGTTGACTTTTCAGAACGTGATAAGTAGAAGAAGTAGCACGAAATACAAAGGAAAATTCTAAAGAGAAGGCAAAAGAACAGTAAAAGAGAAGAAAAATGAAGAAAAGGAAAAAATACCTAAACGAAACACTTTTACAAATCGTCCTTCTCCCTCATCGCTATCATTTAGATAGAAATTGGAGCTCTTTGGTCGACAGCGCTATAGAAGGACTACTTACACACTTGTCCTTCAGCTGTGCTATCCTTTCCGCTTCCAGTATTTCTCTAGTCAATGTGTTTCTACTCCTACCTATTACAGAACAAATTTTAAAATGTGCTACACAGCCACAATCTCGACAATGGATTCCCAAGTGCCCAGCTACGACTCGGTGGGTGTTATAAAAATGCTCTCTTAAACGATCATTCAGACACCTTCCAGTCTAGCCTATATACTCTCTACCTAATGAGAGTGGGAGAGAATATACGACTCCTTCAGTACAATTTACAAAGCTCTTTTGGTGCTTTTTCGAACAACCAACTTCCCGGTGTGCCGATCCGTTTACCTTCCTGCACAGGCTTAGAAGCTTATTTGGTGCTGAAAAAGCAACATTAATGTTAATGCGGTTACCTATCTCTTTTAGACCGTGCGAAACTTTATGTATATATGGAACAACGGCCGTCCTTTTCTTTTTTGTATTGCGTTTAGGTCCTTCACCCCATCTTATTCTCTTTAATAAATCCTCTGCCACGGCTGTAAGTAATGCATTAGGGTATCCTGTTGACTTTAACCTTTAACTTCAACAAGAACGTGCTTGGAAACAAGAGGTGCTGCAATAGATAATGCTTAAATTGCCAGACAGAAAAAAAGCTGCTTTTGTTTTGACGGTATAGTGTGGCCCGTTTGTTTGCATAGTGGATTGTGGTGCAAACTCAAGTACGGCTTTTATCATTTGCGTTGCCCGTTTAGGACACCGCGTTGTGTAAACGAGTGATTTCTTTGCACATCCCCTTAGACACCTCCCTAGTTCGCAACGACTCCTCTATTCTCAATGCCACCTCCCTAACCGCCCCCCCCCCCCCCCCCCCCCCGGCTTGAAATTTAGACACACCCCCCAATTGCAATTCCTGGGGAAACCCCTGGTGAAGAGGAAGTAGGCAGCTGAAAACATCGCCTTCGTATGGTGTTGTTGCATACTTCATATCTGCTACAATTTGATTAGCCCTTTGCATACAATACGATCCTTGATTTCGATGTGCCTAAAAGATATACTATGTATGCACAGACATTATGAGCGGCGGTGCAAGGACATTCCACATCTCTATATAACTAAAAAAAAACATGAAGTTCTTGTTTTCGGTTTTTGTTTAATTTTAATAAAAGAAAAATTAGGATTTTAGCAAATATTTTGCTGGATGAATACATATCTCACTCCACGAAAATTCAATGGTCTTGGAGCGGACAGGCAGCGAGTAGTTGAAACGGCTGGACGCTCCGCAGTTTGGGTGTTTTCCCCTTTGAGCTGGCCGCCATCTGTCGTCGCTTGCCAAACATGGCAAACTCATTATCTCGGTGCGCCAGATTCTGCCTCCAGCTCTCGAGGAGGCCAGACGTGCTCTCGTGAACTCTTACCTGAGGCCTAATCATTGCTCCGATTCGAAGGGGTCTTGGCACCCCTTCGCAGCCACTCTCGATATCGACGACCAACAAGGACGCCACAGCTAACCAGCCGACACGCCAATGGACCCTTGGAGGTCCCCGAAAAGGGAATTTCAAGGGTCCGAAGATAAGCACCGGAACCGTAGCGGCTAGGCCTAAACCTACCACCGCTCTCGTCCAGGCAATTCAGACAAGCATGGACAGCCAGGCGACCTCGGCCGCATCTTCGGGAAACCTCGAAGAGGCGTTTGAAGCCTCTGGCCCCTGCATTCAAGGACTTGAAGATATGGACACGACAACAAAGGGATCTGCCGCAGGACCCAAGCCCGCCGCCGCCACGGCGGACAAGGACTGTCAGATTTCTCAGGCACTTCCAACCGTAGACCACCCTATCAGTGAGCAACTTCCACTCTTACCGACCTGCCCGGCCTCAGACGTAGAGCAAGTGTTACGGACCTTGCTTCGGAGCATTCCACGGGAAAGCCTAGTCAACATTTTCAAGAACATTCTAGAAGACTCAACAGGCAATTCCTCTGCAACGCTCAAGGCACCGACGCGGAGAAAGAAGAAGAATTCGGCGGCCGGTAAAGCCCCGATAGCTCCTGTAGCAACAACAGAGGAAATGGACTTTTCGTCAAATCCAACCACCATTGCATCAGATATTCCAATGCTACGCCAGCCCTGCGGCGCAGAAGGGATGCTGACGCCCACTGACGGTACCAATATGGTGAGCGACATAGCTGGCGGCGCGCCTGCGAACGACAATGACGGCTCCGAATGGACCCCCGTTACAAACAAGAAAAAGAAGAGGAAACGCTTTCGGGCCGATCCTCCTACCGCTACACAAGGCGGGGCCCCAGCGAAGCCCCGTCAGAAGCGCTTCATCGAGTATAATATCCGCCTTACTCGGACCAGGACATCGATCAAGCCGCTACTACCACAACTGAAAACCATGATCAAGACACGACATAATACGGCAGCATTTACAATGCACTTGATGGAAAAGGCCAACACCATCTCAGTCAGAACTGACTCAGAGGAGGTTGCCAAGTCCATCCAGGAGATCCGGGAGGTTGTTATAGAGCAACGAAATATACCCGTGCAAGTATTCCGGGCATATGGAGTCGCTTATTGCAAGGGAGTCATTTATGACATCCACACCTTAAAAGAAGATCCGCAGGACGAGGTCCTAAACCTCGAACTGGACTCTGAGAAGATTCCTGGGGTAGCAGCCCGGCGCCTGGGCAAGACCACCACGGCGATGCTCACCTTCGACAGTGACAGGATACCACGATCCGTGTTATACGGAAGACGGTATATGCGAGTATATCCATACAAGCCGAAGGCAGTTACATGCACCAACTGCCATCGCCTGGGCCACAAGCCGGACATCTGCCCCAATGCTTCGGTTTGTGCCACCTGCGGCAACATACATGAAAACATCCTCCAAGACGTCAGCTGCCCGAGCCCCAGCGCCCTGTTTTGTCAAGGGTGTCGAAAGGCAGGTCACATAGGCACTGACCGAACCTGCCCGACGTGGCTGGAGGCAAACAAGCAAATCCGGGAAGAGGTAAAAAAACACAAAGAGCTGAATAAGGCACAGCAACAACGACAAGAGGCGAGGCGGGAAGTCAAAGTTCCACCTCCGCCCAATGCCGGCACGTGGGCCGATATGGTCAAACGCGGCCGAGAACCACCGACACCGCCAGAGGTGCCTGTGACAACACAGTCGGCAGAAGTGCAAGAGCTCAGGAACACATGCGCTTTCCTCAAGGCTGAGCTGGATCGACTCAAGAACATGGTTCAAGCCCAGCAAGAGGAGAACAATCAATATAAGGCGAAGTTTTCACAGATGAAAACTTTATTTACCAGCCCATTCATCACCATAACAACGTGATTCGGGTTTTACAGTGGAACTGCAACGGGCTCAGCAAACGGGCGGCTCAACTTCGTGCAAAATTCCACGACAAACCCGAAGAGAAGCCTGACGTAATCCTGCTGCAGGAAACCAACACGCGCACCATCAAATTTTTGGATTCAATGTATATTCATGTCCGTCCATCACTTCCCTTTGCCCTGGCCAGAGAGACGACCCTCCGGGGAAGTCCCTCGTGTACGTGCGGTCGGATTGGGCTGAACAGCACCAGATCGACTTGGGCAATTACTGCACCGAGAGGCAAGAAGTCGTCGCAGTCCGCGTCAGGGTGCACCAGGGCGTGAACGTTGTTTTTACCTCTTCCTACTACAGACCCAACCGAAGTAACAAGGAAAAATTGGATCACGGGTGGATCGGGCACTTGCACGCTCTCTACCCGAGGGACCAGAAGCTTTATGGGGGCGACTTCAATATGCAGCACCATCTGTGGGGCTATGATCATAACACCCACTGCGCAGAGAGCTTCATTGGGGAAATGCAAGCTCATCGCATACAGCTGGTAAACAAACCAGGAATCAAGACGAGGATCGGGGACGCCCGGAGCAAAGACACAACTCCAGACCTGACTTGGACCTCCAATCCGCACAGCCAATATCACAAGTGGAAATGTCTCCGGGACTCCTGGGGAACCGACCACTGCCCGATTTATTTTGAGTTCTCTCCAACAAGGAATGTCAAAACAGGCAAGAAACGCATAGCACGCACTATCAACTGGGACAAGTTTCGTCAAGAGCTAGAACAAGGGGACTCCTCCGCGGCGGCATCCTTCGAGGGATTTCTGCAATCAGCGCTGAAAGAGGCAACCACCGAAACTCGCGTCGAGCAGGACGCGCCGACACCGGGTCTCCGACTACTGGGCCTATGGGCAAAGTGGCTGCAAGCGATACAACGGTACCGCAACGGCCTTAGGACCCAGTATGCTCGGCGCGCGATTACGCGCGCCACGGTGGAAGCCAAGATCTATGCCAAACAACTAGACTCCAGCCGCTGGCTCGATTTTAGCGCCTCTCTCTCAGAGAAGACATCGGTAAAAAGGCTCTGGGCGGTCAGCCGAACACTTCTGGGGAAAAGGAAGGAGAAGGGAGCCACTTCGGCGCTGGCCCTCAAGATGAACAAGACCGACGAGCAGCTCGCCAACATGGCAGGGGACCTCTTTTTTCCCCAGCCAGACAGCGCGAGCGACATTCCATCACCGTACGACATAGAGATTCTGGCCCCGGACGACGGCCTGGACCTGCCATTTACGCTGGGGGAGCTTGAGTGGGCTCTCCACAAGGGTAAGTCCAGCACTGCACCGGGACCGGATCGGGTCACAATGACCATGCTGAAAATTCTTCCGGAGTCCATCAAACTTCAATTACTTGAGCTGGTGAACCATGTGTGGATTACAGGCATGCTACCCAAGCATTGGAAATACTCTCTAGTCATCCCTATACCGAAGCCTGGCAAAGACAAGGGCACGCTGAGCAACTTTAGGCCCATCTCTCTAACGTCTTGTACGTGCAAAGTTATGGAGCGGATGGTTCTGTCCCGAATCGACTGGCACCTCGAAACGACGGGAGCCTTCCACCCGGCGCAAACAGGGTTCCGATCGTGCCTTGGCACTCAAGAGAGCTTGACACTCATCTCCGACGACGTAATCCATAATGTGCACCGATCCAAGTTCCGAACCATCGTGGCAATCGACGTGAAAAAGGCGTTCGATTCTGTGCCCCACTCCACAATCATTGGAGAAGCCCATCGGCTAGGCCTTGCGGGACGGACTCTCAATTTTATCAAGAACTTCTTGGCTGGGCGAACCTTTTCAGTCCGCTGTGGCCAGCATGACAGCGAGCCCAAGCCGAACCGAGTGGGGGTCCCGCAGGGATCCGTACTTTCACCCACCTTGTTCAATCTAGCCATGGCAGGTCTACCTCATGAACTTAGCAAAATCCCGGGTCTTGGATTCACCGTCTACGCAGACGATGTGTCCATTTGGACCTACAAGGAAGACCTAAAGGTGCAGCAAATGGTGCTACAAGCTGGACTCGACACAATCGAAGCCCACTTAGCCCGAGTGGGGATGCGGGCTGCACCAGAAAAGACAAACTATACAGTCGTCACCTCGCCTCGCCTATACAACCGAGGTGAAGACTACGCATCAAAACTGAACCTCGTACTTACCGAGACACGCATTCAACCATCGACGTCGTTCAAGGTCCTCGGTATTACGATCGAGCCGAACGGCAAGGGTGACATTTGGTTGCGCAACACACTCAAGCAAGGCAGGTCTGCGCTCAATGTGATCCGCAGGATTTGCAGCGCACGCGGAGGAGCAACTCAAGCCGTCGCAAAGCGAGTGGTCAAGACCCTCGTAGTGTCCCGGGTGTGCTATGGGGCCATTCATTACAAGATTACGGCGCGGCAGTGGAAACAGCTTGAATTCCTGAACAACCAGGCGATGAGGGTTATTACGGGCCTGCCCCGCTTCACCCCTCTCCCGAAGCTGAAGCAGTACGCGCAACTCAATCAAATTCAAGACGTCGTGCGTGCTAGGAAGGATGCACATGAAGCTCGTCTCTGGACAACTCCTCAAGGCAGGGCCATCAAGAGCCTTCGCGGGATCACACGTCCACATCTTTCCGAACTATCGGGTCCGATTCCACCCTGGGAGGACCTCCCGGTGATCACTAGCAGCAAACCACAGCTCCGCAAGAAGGACTGCAAACAGCAAGAAAGACGCGTAAAAGCGCATATCAAGATGGTGGAGAGCTGGCAACACTGTGGAACGACAGTAGCCGCATACACAGACACGGCCTTGCTAGAAGGTCCCATCACCCGAAAATCTGCCGCCGTGGTTTTCCGTCACTTGGAGTTGGAAGCAGCCGAAGCCCTTCCACCTGGGGTGTCAACCAAGGGCGGGGAGCTAGCAGCCATTCGGCTCGCACTTAAGATCATCAGTGAGCACTGTGGCCCCCTTCCTGAGAATCTTCGAATATTTACAGATTCTCAGGAGGCAATCAAGGAGTGCCGCACCCACAACAGTCCCAGCATCCAGGTGCGGAAAATTAAGAAACTCGTCTCGGAACTTTGTTCGCGGAGAGGAGTCACGACGAGAATTGAATGGGTTCCAGGCCATGCTGGAATTCCCGGAAACGAAACGGCTCACCATCTCGCCCGCGCGTCTCTTCTAGCTCCTCCCGGGCAACGAGACGATGAGCCGCCACATCCACGCATCGATCACCGGTACGACCGGACAACTCGCTCTGAGGAGCGGGCTATGTCACCCGTCGACTGGGAAAATCAGGAGTATGACCCGGCTGAGGAGAGGGCGAGGATTAAAGAAGACATCAAAGCGAGATTAGAGGAGCGCCTATCCGAACCGGATCTTCCCCGACTCCCTTCTAAGGGGTTCGGTCGCAGAGGGCAAGTGCTGTTCACACGAGTAAGAACAGACGCCAAACTATCGCCGGCCCGCCTCGCCTTGTGGAGCAAGGGTAGAAGATCAGCTTTATGCTCCCATTGCGACATGCGAGTCAAAGCAGACATACGACACTTGATCTGGGAATGTCCCAAATATGAAAACACAAGAGCAATATATAGACCCCAAGACGTTGATTCATTTGAAGGCTGGACTCACCCTCCTGGAAATGAAGACCGACAACGAAAGATTCTACGAAGCCTACTGGACTTCGTCCATGAGGCCACAGTAGACTCTTTCATCTAACCTGATTTTTATTAATATGCCAGCACCCAGACCTCGAATTCAGTCACCGGTGCCCTCCCCAATCCCACTCCCTCATTATTTTTTGGCTAATAAATCGCGTTCTAATCTAATCTAATCGGTGCGCCAGCGGCAGCATTCTCCCTCGGCGACGTGATACAGCGCGAGAGCGTGCCACAGCGCGACGCGCGTGCGTTTTCTCGGACGCGCCGCGCGCTACCTCACCACGAGGGCCTAATTTTGCGCCGTAGCTGCGCTGTATAATGCATATGAGCTGAGTGTAATGCATTCTTTATGATAAAGTATTCGATTTTAGACTCTTCTTTGCAGCAAGCCGTCACTCCTTAGCTGCATATCCCGCGTCTTACACGCACACACAAAAAAAGAAGGAACTTTGACTTACTTGGTCCAGGTCTCTTTCTCGTAGAAGGACTGCAACGTCATTGCGTCCCACTCTTGGGCGTACGGGCAATTCCAGGGTTGATTCGCCGGAATCTGTATATATATATATAGCTCCATTTGAAAAAAAAAGTATTAATTACATGGATACTATCCTTACTCCGCGGTTATCGGGCCCGGCGGACAAAACCAGACCTGACCATACCTGACCTGACCTGACCTGACCTGACTTGACCTTACCAAACCTAACCTAACGTAACCTAACCTGACCTAATATAACCTCCTTACCTAATGTCTGCCAAGTCCACTAAATAAATACGCATTAAGACGGTATACGGACGTAACTGCAACCTCATTTAAAATATGTTCGAACAACGTGTACATTGGCTTTGATGACAACCAGGGAGAATAGTTCAATGTAAATCCATCGCTCAAAGCGATGTATGAGGTCAGGTTTCTATATACGGAGGACACGAAAACAGCATCTTGCGAAGTTCTCGTATATCCTTCAAAGCTTCTGGCATTCAAAACTTCATTTGAATAAACTTTTGTCGCATAAAGACGGCACCATGCGGCGAAAGCTCTAAGTGCAAATTGGCCTCCGGGAGGAGAGACGAGCTACGTATTTCGCCTCCTCAACGTTTCAGATGAGTCGCGGAAGAGACAGGAGGGTAGCGCAACCCACCTTTCGGACGTTAGCCGAGGTATGGGGTTTCGCCGCTGCGCAGTACTTTTTAAATTTTTTTAAAGGCTTATCAGTTCTTTGAAGCGTGGTGGTAACTGTAGACGCGAACCTGTGTCGCTTTCATAACGACTTTCACTGCGCGAATGATCGTCCGGACACATCTAGGGCTTGGTTGCACTGCACTTACACGACTTGAGGAAATGAAGTATAAGAATACATTTGTTGTCTGAGAAACAAAAATGTTCTCGCGTTGAAGCAACGCAACAACACAACACAAGACAGTCCATATCGTATAGATTACGTATACCTCTTCCATCATTTTGTCCATCTTGTGCATGACGTAGTTGATGTCGAACCAGGCCAGAGGACTCCAAAAGCCGAACTCAGCCCACGTGGTGTCGAAGACGTAAGCTCGCCCCTACAAGCAGAGGGATCGGGAGGTTCCGATCCGCATGGGTTCATCTTTAGGAAAAATCCGCGTTTACGCTTACCTAAAGGTAAAAGCGTGAGAAAACTCAATAGTATTTATGGCTTTACATTTACTTCTGGCACACAGCTCGAGGCAGCGGATCGCGCGAACATTTGTTTATAAATATTATACGATAGACTCGGAGAAATAAATAATTCCTTTAGGCCGCAATGACACTCTTTACACACCATTAAAAAAAAGAAAAACGAAAAAAGACACAGACTTTCTCCGCAGACATGATGACAGAGTTGGCTGCGGACACGCGTCAGGTATCTTCGGAGCACGCTTGCTTCACACTATGTGTATGCTTAGAATATGTCTGCGGACAGTTTCTGCATGACCAATGGAAGACGCCTCATAAAGTAGCTGCGTTCGATTTACCTGCCCCTCCTGCACCGGTGGAGAAAAGTGTAGGGCAGTGTACTTCCGTATGTCTATTGATATACGACCAGAAGTACACTTTTCTGCACCGGTGCAGGAAGTGCAAGTGAATCGAACGCAGTTACCGATGTGTTAGCAATGTAACCGCGTCTTCACAAATTAAAGTACAAAAATGGGTTCACAAGTTCAATCCCTGCTCACTAAAAAGAAAAACAGAAAATTTGCTTGACAACAATTTTTGGTTTGTATTTCGGTTCGTGCCTTAGACTCTGTGCAGTTAGGATTATTTTATGACTATATTCATTCCGTAGTTCATATAAAGCGGGTCTTCCCCGAGCAAAATAAATCAAATGTAAAACAACATCTCAACAAAAATAGAAAAAGAATAGAAGAAAGGCAATAATGAAGGAAGTATTCACAATAGGTGGTTCGTGGTATTCAAAGTCTCGGCAATGTAGTACACTGACAAAGAGACCGGACGCGTTTTCTGCCTTCAGTGGCATCACTCACCCCGCTGTAGTGGATACTCTTGAGATCGGCGAAGATCTTGTAGGTGTCGACGCCGAGTTCGTGAGACAGTCTCAGGATGTGGTTCTGTGTGGGACCCACGTAAGAACCGCCGAGGTCCACCCATTCGACCACGTCGTTCTGAGGCGTTATTAAAAGCAATATTAAAACTTAAAAAAAAAATCATGGTATCTTATTAGCGACGACTGATACTCCTGCATTCTTTGCTTTTTCTAAGACATAAGTTTTGGCGAGATAGAACGTTCTAAAGCAATCTTTAGTGACACTCAAATCTTTATTGACGTAGATAACGATTTTCTCCCCGGTTGGCACCTTTAATCTAAGAGTGTAGTTTGCCCCTGCAATACCTTCGATGATACACTTCATATTATCACTCACTCGATGCGGATGCGGATATCCGGACTCGCGGATATCCGCATCCGATTCGATTCGCATCCACGATCCGCATCCGCATCCGCCAAATCTGATTCATTTTTATGCGAATCCGCCAGTTTACTGCGGATATCCGCGGATAATCCGCGGATATGCAGGGTTCTACAGTCACTGTCAACTGCAAACACGAATTTCCCTTCAGTCTCCCTTTAATTTAATCATAATACCACAATTAAAAAAAAATGCTAAGCGAATGTGTCGTTTCGGTGATGCTTCAGTACTTATTAGACTTGTTTTAAAACACGATCAAGCAACATTGGCGTTCGCCATTTCTCGGGCACGAAGTGTGGGATTAGATCCGAGTTCACGCCGAACTCTGACGCAACTCTTGTGTCCAATAGATACTCACAGTGCGTGCCCAACCAATGGCGTTCTCGTATAATCGACTCGACAGCTATTAGATAACCCACACATTTGAGAAGGGTCTATTTTTACCATTTACCTTGACAGTATGCGTCCGTCCTCCCACCCTCTCCCTCGCTTCCAACACGATGACGTCGACGCCTTGCTCGGTGAGTAACTTCGCAGCAGAAAGACCTGAAAGAATATTCTTTAGGACAGGCGTACCGGCCTTTTTTTTTGTTGTACGGAATGCGTCACTGTTAGCATTACCACGCGATCATCACTGTTTTTTTTTTCTAATTTTATTTTTTTATATCTTTAAAGCTATACGATGATAACTAATACTGTACGATGTTAGTTCGTGAAACACGAACCTAAGTGATTATGGTCGTCTTTGTTCATTAGTTGTCGGTGCATATCAAAAAAGGGATCGACCAATGATTAGTCATACATTAGAAATCAAAGTCACTAAAGTAATATAATATTTTAGGTACGTATTATAATTTGAGGTTGGAATAATTGGTGATGGGTACTGTTATGTGTTCACCCCGACGAAGTTGTGCTTGAATCATGGCGCACTTACAGGGATAGTTCGCAACACCATCGCGCGAGAGAGTGAGACTCTCAAAGACCCGGAACCAAGGCTTTCGAACATCTGCCGAAGTTACCAACGTTAATGGTCTTTCGTCTTCCTTGTCTTTTAACATAAAATACAGCTGCTGCTGCGACGACTAAAATCTCGAAGTCAATGGTAGAGGCTGCTGGACCTTATCTTCATCGAAGCCAACAGCCACCACCAATTACACCAGGATCCCCCGGTGGCGCAATATCGTCCCGTCACTGCTGCTATGGGGCGGGAGATGGAACTATAGGGGGCGCTTTATCGAGCTTGCTGTAAAACAGTGCGATGGAATGACAGGGCCGAGGGTGGCCAAGTAAGACAGAGAGACTTCTCTAATATCAACAGTGAGAAGGGTCTACTTGCATACCAAAAGTCACCCTTTTTCCCTGGCTACGTCCAGCACCATGCATGCATGACGCCGCTGGAGATCGCGCAAATATTGAATCGCATAGTCCGCCAACAAGTGGCGGGAATGCAGCGTTAGGGGGTATGCGTAAAAGGCAAACCGGGACATCCGAACTACTGCTGCCTCCTGGTGAAACGAGACAAAAAGTTAGTGTTATCGTTGGGTTTTTAAATTTGAATGGTGCAAGACGTCAAAGGAAGTGGAATGAGTTGTATATAATGCTCAGTGAACAACTATTCTTTTTGTTTGGGGTTGCTGAGACCGACTTGCGTGACGGTGAAGAGCCTTAAGTGGGCCCTTCATGGCGCTGGGCTGGATGTAACAGCTAGGGTTGAAGGCAACCGAGGGGGAGGAGGCGTGGGCTTACTATGGCCTCGGAAAGGGCATGCATAGCTCAGAAAATTCGAAACGTGTCGATAGCACATATGGGTGCAAGGACAAGTCGGGAACGCATCGACAGTGGTATGCACCATTTATCTTTCGGTGGAAAATAACAGGCAAGATGATAACAAGGCCATACTAAGCTGCGTCCGACACGATGTCCAAAGTTTGGACCGAAACCATTCCGTGCTACTGATGGGAGACTTTAATGGTCACCTGGGCCCGTTTGCTCGAAGCACTAACCGCGGCTAAAGTTAGCCACAGTACCTAGGAGGGGGATTTTGAGATCACGTGACTGGCTCGGTAGGGATGCGGGGAAACATGGCGGTACCCCAGTGAGTGAGCGCCGCTCGCTTTGTAACTAATATGTCGTTGTGGTTGCAATATCGGGCGCGTTAGTCAGCAACGAATGGTGCAGGAGGCCTTCGCTTTGCCTTACCTCACTTAAACCGTAAAGCATGGGGAATGACATGGCCGCATTTTTTAGATAATGTTTCGATTCTCGGCATTCCTAAGCCTAAATGAACGCGACAATTGTCGCCATGGCAACGTCTTTGAAAAGCGGATTTCCGACAGCCTTTTTTCTAAATTATCCAAGCATCGCGAGGAGAATGCTGGAAGTGTAATTCTACGGTTCACGCGCGCTGGCCTTCCTCTTATAAAAGATTTGAAGAAAAAAATCATAATAAGGCTTTAACGAACGCGCGTGCAAGGCAAAATTTGTTTTATACTTTTTGCTTTAGAATGGTTGCTACTGCAGACGCCAGCACGTGCAACGCGTGCAACTAAAGTCGTAGCATGCACCTCGGTGCTTGGATAATTTAGAAAAGGGTCTTTTGGGACGCCGTCTGCTTTTGTGTGCTATCAACAATCCGCTTTTATAGACGTTGCTATGCCGTCAATTATCGCGTTCATTTAGGCTTAGGAGTGCCCAGAATCGAAACAGTATCTAAAAAATGCGGCGATGTCATTTCCCATGCTTTGCGGTTTAAGTGAGGTAAGACAAAGCGAAAGCCTCCTGCACCATTCGTTGCTGACTAACGCGCCCGATATTGGAACCACAACGACATATTAGTTCCCAAGCGAGCGGCGCTCACTCACTGGGGCACCGCCATGTTTCCCCGCATCCCTACCGAGCCAGTCACGTGATCTCAAAATCCCCCTCCTAGGTACTGCGGCTAACTTTAGCCGCGGTTAGTGCTTCGAGCAAACGGGCCCTGGTTGAGCTGGACAGGCGCGATGACAAGAATGGGCAAATGTTGAGACAACTGGCAGAAGATTCGGAGCTGAAGATCTTATACCTAAAAGAAGAGTGCGAAGGAAAGCACACATGGATGATGCGGGACAAAAAAAACCCTGCATTGATTACGCTGTCGCCTCCAAAAGGCTGTCAAACCGCCTTCAAAAATAGTTGTGGACGACAATAGTGAGCGGAGCGTTGGCAGTGATCATGGTAACATACTACTACAATTCAAAGCAATCCAAGCATCGCAGTCGGACAAAGCCTGCATTGACTCTTCGGTTGCGCCAGGGGTATATCGAGGCTGTATGTCAAGACTTCGAAGAAAGTTAGCAACGTATGAACGCCACAACGTATGAAGAATACGCCACGGAACTCGGGAAGGCTGTTGCCAAGCGTTCGGTGGCAAGGAGCGCGCTAGAAAAAAGGCAGCTTGTCCCGTGGTGAGACGCGGAAATTGGGAGAGCGATTCCGTACAGACAGGAAGCGAACCGAGAATATCGCCAAGCATTAAAGTCGTTTGGAAAAGTTCCAGAGACCTTGCGACTGTAGGAGGAGTACCAAAGACGCAAGGCGCTAACACAAGCTACTGTTGAAAAAAAAAAAAAAAAAAAAGCAAGCTGGAAAGCGATGGCAGACATAAGGGCGGAAAAAAGCCGCAGTGTAGTATTGGGGTTATATTGGTAGTTTTGATGACAAAGACAGCTCTCCCAAACTGGTGCATCCGTACAATGGAAGTGAGGTAAAGAACATAAAAGAACATTTGGTTGAATATCTGTACAGTTTCTTTGGGACGGAACAGATGAACTGCAGTCCAGAAGGTATGAGGGATGAAATCCCTCATTTAGAAGATGCCCCGCAGAGCACTACAGCCGACCAAAATGCAACAGTCGTGGGGCGTATTCAAGTAGAACGTGCACTGGCGCGGCTAAACGGCAGCACAGCACAGGGGTTGAATTGAATCTTGGCCAAGGTGCCCAAAGGTCTAGGACCTGACGCACGGGAGCACCCGGCGCACCTGTTTGTTCGAATCTGCTGCGGCGATGACCCGATTCCCAGCGACTGGAGACGTGGTCGAGTCACCTTCATTCCAAAAATAGGCGGCAACAAGCAGTTTTTACACGACTACCGACCGCTCTCGGTCAAGGCAGTTGCCTGCAGGGTGTTCGCGATCATAATCAATGGGCGTTGAACACAGTGGGCCGAGGAGACCGGCATACTGACGGAGTTGCAGAACGGACAACCCCGAGATTCCGGGCATGACGCACTTGTGCCATTTCTTGGCAGGTGTGTGCGATCGCCCAAGCAACAATATAATCTACCCGATCAAGATAAAATAACGAAAAGTTCCCCTGGAGTTATTAAGATAAGGGCGATTCATTAGTATGGGAGAAATTTCAACACGCTCCGTTTATTTTTTTAGGTTCACAAGGAAAAAATAGTTTTTGCTCCCACAGACCCATATATGTAAATCTCATTCTATTTTGTAGTTTTCGTGAGTTTATAAAACAAACATTCGGTATTTAGGAAGTTCCTGTAGGCATACTAAGTAGAGTCTGTATGCTGTCAAAATGTATCAACAGCTAAGATTGAACAGCATTCTCTCAGGTTCCCAGAGCGATAATTCATTGCCGCTCCAGCCCTCCGTCCGCAGTGTGTTTTTCCCGCAGCACGACATAGGCTACGGGAAAGACCGCGTTATGTTTTTATATCTACATTTATGGTGAATTCTTTTCGCAAGCCCGGTATGTCTCGAATTTGGCTCAAGCTTACTTTCAAGAAAATGTCCAGGGTACATATTTTCGCAAGGCGGAAGATCAGTAAAATCTACGACCCCTCGTAGGGTAGCAATTTTGTGGCTAATGACCAAAGCATTGTTCTCCGGAAGACAAAAAGTGGATTAGCGTTCGCTTTAGCTTTCCCTTGCTCTTGGCTAACGGCATCGGATTAGGTTGACAAAAATAAATAAATATTAGCCTAGACAATAGGATCATGAGGTCTTTCACCCAGTAACGAGTGATTTAACTTACAAGCTAACTGACAATATGATGCCTATCAACGTGAAAGAAAACATAACTACAGTGAAGTGTAGCACGATTTCTTGCACCAGCAGTGTCTTTTACCCTAATGCTTCAAGTGAGTAGCACAAATTAAAGCCGAACTCCACGCGATAGTATAGTCGCTTTTCAGCAGCTGTTCATGGGCGCCGCCATAAGTGACCTTCAGTTTTTGTTTCCTTTTATTTTGATCATTTCCCTCCATCATTGCCCCAGCAGGACAGGTTATTGCCATTTTAGATCCGACTGTGTCCTTCTCCCCAGCAATGGCTTTGTGGAGGCTCCTCAAAGCGCGCTTCAGTGGCTTGGTATTTCGGTAAGACGAGAGAAGGTCAGTAATGGCGGCTGCAATATAGCTCGTGTGCAAAGCATCTCTATGACACGCAGGATTTAAGACCGCAACTTACACCGGCCATTTTTTTTAATTAGCAAATGGAATTGACTGTTATAGCGGCCAGCGAGGACTCACTTGTTCGTACTGTGTCAAGACGCAATACAATCCGGCTTCCAGGGCCGTACCCAGAAAAAAATTTCGGGGGGGGGTTTCGGGGACAACGGCGGCCGTTTTGAAAGTGCCTATTATCTTATTTTCGCCTATGAATCATGTGCATCGGTGGCATATAATGGAGAGTTACAGCAAAGCGGAGAACCGATCCCGGTTTAGTACCCGGTAGCCGACCGGCGCCACTGCGCGTGCGCAGAGGTGGAGATTAAAATCGGCTGGCTGCCAGTGCACCGACCAGGGCCGTACCCAGAAAAAAATTTCGGGGGGGGTCAGAACCCCCTATCCCCCCCCCCCCCCCCCCCCCCCCCTTGGTTACGGCCCTGCCGGCTACTATATCCAGCAGGAACGGTAGGTGGCGATGTGAAATATAGCTTTTAGGTGGAGATGTGTTGTTGATGTTATTGATTTATTGTACGCAGAATCGCGTACGATTTTGTTATGTGAGTTTCGAGCATTTAGATTGATGCTGAATGGAGCGGAGCGTCTTATTATCGTTTGCACAATATTAAAGTATCCCCAAGATTCCCAGAAAAAACTAATTGCACCACCTCTCGGATGAAGTGGCGTAATCGGCCAAATAACAATAGAATCTTCGTGATCCAAATCGAGTAACATAAAATTCTTCAAATTAAAATTAAATAGGTCAAATACACTAAGCGAGGAGAAAAAACCCCATACAATTGTTTTTTTACTTCCTTGGGTAAAACACGTAATTGGCTCTTATGAAATCGTACGTTTCTGTTGTTAATTTGATTAATTTTACAACTTAAAAACATTGAATTTCACAAAGTTCCCGGATTATGTAGTAAAACGGGTACGCTAACGAAAATAGTAAGCAGCTATGTTATAAATACATTATCTCAGTTTTCCTGGGAGATAGTTAATTACATCGCCAACTCGCTCGGCGTCAGTGCCTTCCCTGCATGGTTACAATTTCTACAGGAAAGGCCACTTAACATTTTCGTGTTTACGTGTATAAAAATGACACGCATCACGACTCCATTATTTGAAACTTGGTCGAGTTGAAGAACGTTTCTCGGGCACAATATTTAACAACGTCGAAGATGCAAAAAAGTACAAGCTTTTTATTAAAGTCACAAGCTTCTTTTTTGTACCAAAAGTATTGCATTTCGCACGGCCAAAATGAGGAATAGCCTTCGACAGATGAAATATGCATCTTAGTAATAGTACTTGACAATTCCATTAGAGCTTTTCTAGTTAAGGCTTGGTTGTTAATATAAAAAAGTGCAGAATTTAGCTACTTTGAGAATATCAATGGCCGAAGTAGTGAACAGAGCATATTTTGTGCAAGTGAGCCTTCCCGGGAACTGGCAGAAAACGACCTGCACTCCTTAAACAAAATTAGATAGACACTATAGAACGTGTATTACCTAATTTCCGGGGAGTTTCGCGAGAGAAAGCGTCGTCTATGATAAGAATCCCCCAAGTTGGCATGTTTTACAACCTCTCCCCGAAGGACCGAACTGCGTGCCTTTTGACGAAATGCGCCTTAGTAGGGAACCCGCAGGAAACACCTTAGTTGGCCGACAAATAATGAATTGTGGACAACAGTAGTTGTACTGAATGATTTCCAAGGAACTTTGTGAGATAAGGCCTCGTTGCCGAGATAAGAGGCCTAAAATATGGCTTGCTTGACATAAATGGCTCCCCGAAGGACCGAACGGCGCGCTTTTTGACGAAGTGCGCCTTCGAAGAGAACCTGCAGGAAACAGCTTAGACGCCTAAAATTAATGAATTGTGCACATCAGTAGTTGTACTGGATGATTTCTGGTTAACGTTGCGAGATAAGGTCTCGTTGTTGAGGCAAGAGGCCTCAGAGTTGGCATGTTTGACATAAATGTCTCCCCGAAGGACCGATCTCGCGCTTTTTGACGAAGTGCGCTTCGAAGGGAAGCTACAGGAAACACCTTAGTCGGCTTACAATTAATACAATGTGTACATCAGTAGCTGCCCTGGATGATTCCAGGGGAACTTTGCGGTAAACGGCCTTGTTACCAGGATAAGAGGCGCTGAACTTGAAAAGGAAAACCTTGCTTTTATTGTATGCGGGGAGCGGAAACCTGTCTTTTGGGCTTTGGTAGAGACCCTAGAAAGTATAACATTTTACGATATTATTTTCTCTTTAAAAGCAGAATAAGGACGATCTTAATTTTTTTAAAGGTGTGTTTTTGGACACCTTGGGGTCCTGGCATGCCAGTAACTGTTTATAAAATGTTGTGACACCTATTTCTGCGCCTGAGAATAAATGACGCTATCAGGTATTTAGCGATGCTGTGTAGATGTTTGAGCTATATCTGCTGATTTAGCTCATGCAATTTCGCGTGAGTTTCGCTCGTATGTACCACCTCGTTTTTGTTCTTGTTGATTTTTTTATGTTTTTATTTGGAGAAAAGGATTTCATTACGAGGCAGTCACCGGAAAAATAAAATCTACAAGACTAAATACTAGAGAAAATAGAAATTATTGCCGGAACGTTTTCCGCAGGAAAAGCTTAGAAACGAATACGTTCATGCCGTAAATTATTCTGAGTCGGACTTAAGAAAAACAGACCTGCACAACCCGACATAATATTTCATAAATAAAACAGACGCATTTCTCACTTCACCTTTAGACAATTAATCATATATATCTTGTTGGTTATTTAACCTTATATTAGTATTTAATACGTTGGAAATCACGTAACCCTGTTTGTGCATTCACAGACGATATACGTCCCGACCAGTGCATGGTTTTGCGTTATCACAAAACTGCAGAGTGAAAAAAAAAATAAGTGGTGCCCAACGCATTCGCGAGCAAAACGTGATAGGTAATTACTTCATTTCAGCTTAAGCCCAGACTTAGCCGATGGTACGATGTAATTACCCCAATCAAGCAGCGTCAAAAGCGCAAGTCACCGGGCCTTTTCTGTTTATGATTGGTTCAGTGATGATATAACACGTAGGAAAACATGAATAACACCATGCTGGCGTGCTTTTGATGTTCTCCGATTGGTCCCATAAGCTCGTAGCGTCGGCTGCGTCAAAGTATACCACTCATTTTTTGTTTTATTAAATAACAACTACGACAACTTGCGAAAAAAAAAAAAAAAAAAAAAGATCCCGCTCAATTGCGCATCTTGTTTTCACATTTCGGCGAGTGTTAACCTACAGACAAAGTTCGCAGACTGACAAGTTTCCAGCCCGTGTTGTCTGGTCATGATCCGGATTCTTATGTTGAATTAAAGAATCTACATACTTGAAAATAAAATCCAGATTACGATTTCGCTTTGTGCTTTAATAAAAGTAATTCGTGAAACTTTTGAGAGCGCAACGTAGGTGAAAATGTGGGTTTTACACTGTAGGGAACTTCCGATGTGTCGTTGTAGTGGTCGCTGCTTGAGGAATCGAAAACTGAGACTTAATGGTTTGCCGGCAAAAGAATCACCGCTAAAAGCATTAAGCGGTTTTACTGACCAAAGTCTTGTCTGCGTTAGAACATGGCTAAAAGATTTATGCAGTGATGATGTGACAACAAAGGTCCGGACGTCTCTTCTGAAATTCGCAGGGCATTATAACTGCCCTCTTCGCCTGATTGCCATAAGTTAAAAAGAAAGCTCCTAACCAGTGTTGTAAACGTTACCAAAAAAAAAGTAACGAAATACATTACTCGTTACTTCCAAATAAAAGGAACGCGTTACCGTTATCGTTAAAAAATAACGCACGTTACTTTTTATATTATGAATTAACACGTTTTACTGTTTGGACGTTACAAGTACGCATAAGCGCCATATTAAAAAAAAAAAAAAAAACAAAAAAAAACAACATTGTGTTTATTCAGAAATTGAAAATGATTATTTTATTTTTTCGACTGTTCCACATAAATAGTCAGCAAAAAAAATACACCAGAAAAACGTAAAAGAAAACACAAAAACTAAAATATTTAAGAGTCTTGGTAAGAATATGTCATGAGTAACGTAACTACGTTATACGCTACTAAACATAAGTAACGTAAATAGGTTAGCCGTTAATTTTTTTTTTTTAGAAAGTAACGAATACGTTACAACGTTAAAAAGCAACGCGCTACTGGTAACGCGGTTACTTGTGACGCAGTACCGCCAACACTGCTCCAAACTAACATATATATTCAGTGACGGCGCCGACAATATGTATACGGGCGAAGAAAAGTTGACTATGGGGAAATATTCAGACACGAATAGACATGAGCTCGCTGCCTTAAAAAGTACAACTGCCGTTCTTTTTTTTTTTTTTTTTTTTGTAGATATGGTTAAATTTGTGTTGAATGGTGCCACCTACACAAGAACAGTCTAC